>NC_068344.1:34363031-34663904 GCF_014633365.1 Diospyros lotus
TTGGTTTTTGCCTCTGGGCCTTGGGAGGTAAGATTACACCACTTAAAATTTATTTAGGAAGAAAATATCTAAAACTTACAAAGACTAGAGCTGGACGTTGTGTCTACTACCACTATCATTCATCTGTCCTCGAACTTGATGATTTAGTTTTTGTTATAATTGTGCGTGCACAGATCTTCTGGCAAAAATCTCGGGATGCAAGTTTTTGTTACTTTCCATATGTTCATATTTTCTATTGGTCGGCTTCCTTCCAAAACGATAATATAAAGAGTTAAATCATCTCTCTCTCTCTCTCTGGGTGTCCTATTACTGTCACAATGCCATAATTGTATAATTTTATAATAAAAGAACGATTCAGAATCTTGGGTGACATATATTATTTTCTATGTTTCATATACATTCACTGTTGCCATTTTCCTGAAAAGTTGTATTCAGGTTGGAATCTCGCAGTCCTTTCTGCGGAACACATTTCTCGTAAACTGTGGTGCTTTTTCTAGTTTCTTTTCCTTTTTGTCCAGAGAGATAATCTTACTTTAATCTCAAATGATGAAAGCTTTTTTTCTATGTTTTCAAATTAGTTCTAGTTTTTGATTGTGAACATGGGTTCGAAATTGCATGGTAAAAAAGTGTTGGACCAAAAGGGCCCGGAAAATTCAATTCTTTCAGCGTGCAAGTCTTCCTAGTTGACGACTGTCTTTGAAGACCCTTTGCGAGTTTAGAAAGCCGTGTACGAGTATTAATGAGTTCGAGTTGATGTTGCTTATTTGGTTTTGAGTTTTTCACATTTTGATGGAAAATTATGATTTGAACACTTCTGAAGATTGTTGCAGTGCGTGTTTCTGGGGTTCTTCTAGTTTTGTGCAAATTCTAAGATTTTTCTATAGGAATTTTCTGCTTCCCATTTTATGTACTAGTGCTTATATTGAATCCATGGAAAGAGATGGTTTAATTGGTGTTGTTTGTTACTTGATTTAATTTCCATGTCTATATATGAATGCGCTTCCAGCTGAAAATAGCTGAGTTAAATTAATTTTGGCAGGGGATGGGAGACTTTTCTCGTGGTTCTGGTGATCTACACTGCTTGGGTGTCACCGTTCGAATTCGGATTCCTGGAAAAGCCAGAGGGGCCGCTCTCCATCACCGATAACGTTGTCAATGGATTCTTTGCCATCGACATTATTCTAACATTTTTTGTAGCTTACCTCGATCGATCTACCTACCTACTTGTTGATAATCGAAAGCAGATTGCTTGGAAATATGCCAGTTCTTGGCTGGCATTTGATGTCATATCTACAATTCCCTCTGAGCTTGCCAGGAAGATTTTTCCTGGGCCTTTCCAATCATATGGCCTATTCAACATGCTTCGCCTTTGGCGTCTTCGTAGAGTTAGTTCTCTGTTTGCCAGGTAAAATTGTTTCCTTTCTTTATGAACTGTTCTAATTACAGATAAGATTGTGAACATTTTCTTTCAGGTTTTGTACGAAATAAAGTTGTTCTTCCACCTCAAGTTCCAATTTTTTTTTTTTTTTTTGGTTTTGGCTCAAACAGATTGGAGAAAGACAGGCACTTCAACTACTTCTGGGTTCGATGTGCAAAGCTTATTTGTGTGAGTAGATTTGAGAATCCTTGGACCATTTGGTACCAAAGTGTAGTGGGTGTGTCCGGTACTTAGTGTCTTATATGGCTTTGGTTGACACTACAGGTCACCCTATTTTCGGTTCACTGTGCTGCGTGCTTTTATTACCTTATTGCTGCACGCTATCATGACCCAAAAAGGACATGGATTGGAGTAGCCTTCGGTGACTTCCTTCAGCAGAGCCTGGGGATGAAGTACGTGACATCAATCTACTGGTCTATCACCACTCTCACAACTGTTGGATATGGAGATTTGCATCCCGTGAATACGAGGGAGATGGTTTTTGTCATATGCTACATGTTCTTCAACCTTGGAATGACAGCATATCTGATAGGAAATATGACTAACTTGGTTGTCCATGGTACCAGTAAAACTAGAGAATTTGTGAGTAAATCCATATCTTTTCTAAGTTCGGATGGATCAACATTCTCTAACGTTTGTTGCTTTTGTCCAACTCCTGATTTGATTACCATCTTCTACTATTTGTTGGTGTACAGAGAGATACCATTCAAGCGGCATCAAATTTTGCACAGAGAAACCGTTTGCCTGTTCGCCTGCAAGATCAGATGCTTGCTCACTTGTCTTTGAAATATAGGACAGATTCGGAGGGACTGCAACAGAAGGAGACTCTCGATTCCCTTCCAAAAGCCATCCGATCAAGCATTTCACATTTTCTTTTCTACTCTCTTGTAGACAAGGTGTACTTGTTTCGTGGGGTGTCCAACGATTTGCTCTTCCAGCTGGTAATACTAATATACTGTGAACTGGCATTACTACCGGTTCTCATTCAAATATATTCCCTAATTCTGGGTTGTGTTTTTCATTAATTTTCAAGGTCTCAGAGATGAAAGCCGAATATTTTCCTCCCAAAGAAGATGTTATCTTGCAGAATGAAGCACCCACAGATTTCTACGTACTTGTTTCTGGAGCAGTGGTGATTATTGATCTTTCTTCTTTTAATCGGTTATGGTTCAATTCACGTATCTTGATTTAGGGTAACTGTCTTTAGATTATAGCTTTAGAGTTTCCTGTTGAAAGTTGGCAGTTTCTTTCTCATAGTTTATTTGTTATCAATGGTTTCTGATGTTTATTTACTTCGCAGGATATTGTGGTCCTCAAAAACGGAGGTGAACAGGCAAGTCTAAATCGTAAACTTTAGAATAGTAGTCTGTCGAACAATAGATGAATGGTAGATTGAGAAACTTTTCATAGTTTCCCCGAAAATTGCAAGTCAGAATTTAACATTGTAAATAATTCTTGCAGATTGTTGGAGAGGCTAAAACTGGTGGTCTCTGTGGGGAGATTGGCGTGCTTTGTTATAGGCCACAACTTTTTACAGTGCGGACCAAACGGCTGAGCCAGTTGCTACGAATGAACCGTACCACATTCTTGAATATTGTTCAGGCAAATGTTGGAGATGGAACCATAATCATGAACAATCTCCTTCAGGTCTGCATACCCAATGCACCCAAATAAATTTCCATGCTTTTTCTTAAATAACCTGGGATGGGAAGAACTATTTTTCAGAATGCCAGTTTCCATCCCACGTCAGAAATGTTACCAGATTCCAAATTTGAGGTTTGGTACAGTAGATTTTTGTATCTTTAACGCAGTAGAATACTTAAAATGGATGTTCTTATGATCTACCTTGAGACTGAGAATCTCTCCTTTGTGGGCAGCATTTGAAAGAAATGAAGGACCCAATAATGGAGGGTGTTCTGGTGGAGACAGAGAACATGCTTGCTCGTGGTAGAATGGACCTACCTCTCAGCCTATGTTTTGCTACACTCAGGGGAGATGATTTGTTGCTACATCAGTTGTTGAAACGAGGTCTGGACCCAAATGAATCAGACAGCAACGGGAGGACTGCATTGGTGTGTGTCTGTCACTAGCTTTTCACATTTAGTATGCACTTCAATTTCTAAAGTAGCATCTATCTTAATTTTGTTTTACTCGTGTTTTATTTTAAATCAGCACATAGCAGCATCTAAAGGAAGTGAGAATTGTGTGCTTCTCCTACTGGACTATGGAGCAGATCCTAATAGCAGAGGTAATTTCTTGAGCTCTATGAAAAAATCATTATTAATGCCCATTGGGATCTACGTATATATTGTTTGTTTCTCTTCCTAGTTATTCCTGCACTTTGTTTTATTTGGTTTGCCAAAGCCTACCTTTATTGTATAAGTGTTTTCTTTTCTTAGTAATATTTCTGAATCCCACCATTGATCTCTGATTCGCTCCTCCTTTAGTTGCTTAGATCCATGGTTCACATGACAACAATCTTGTCTTCGGATAAGCTTACTTTCTTGATTGATTTATAGAAGTTATCCATTGTTCTTTTACCTATGTAATAGCATTTCAATCACGACTTCTTCCAAGGAGTGATCAGATAGCTGCAGACCTATTTATTTATATTGCCAATTACAAATGTCAACTGTTTTTGTCAATGAGTGTCTAGTGCTTCTCAATTATGCAATCATACTGTAAAATATACATCCTGGTGGCAATTATGCAGCTACATAGTCCAATCTTATATTCATTGCTTTATTATTCATGTCATTATCAATTGTGGGCCTCTAGAAATCACTGATTAATGCTTCCACACAATTATTGGTCAAGTACAATTATTTTGCCTTTTACTATAGATCAACAATGTTCACATGTATTGACATCTAGGGAAGAAAAAGTTACCATATTTGCCACACAAATTGTGATATAATTTGAAGTTTCCAATTTGAGGAACACTTCTGACAAGTCCCATGTACTTCACTTTCTCTGCAAGTAAACCTGAAAATATAAATAAAAAGAAAAAAAAATGCCTAACATTCATGTACTTGTAAATGCAGACCTGTTGTGTTTCTAAATTTAGCAATATGAATTATAAATGTATTCTGTTGCATCATCTAATATAAATAAATTTTTAATGCTTATCCATCCTGTTCGTCATCCTTCCCCGCATCTTCTTTTGCAGACCCTTTTTCTTGTTCTTAATATATCGTGTCAGTTGTGTTGGTTCATGTACCCTATCCAGACTATATTTTCCCAATATAGCATGTAAGTTGTCTTTCCTTTCTTTGGTGGTGGTTCACAACTTGACACAATTTGTACTAGGAATCAGCAAAATTTCTTGCATCTTCTGTTGGGCTTGTCATGCTCTTATCCACAAGAACTTGCGGGTGCAGTACCCGGATTAGGGAATCTAGTTATCTCATTCCAAAAATTTCTTATTGAAGTAAACAGATAATAATGCAGATACCAGCACTCTTATTGACTTTTAAAGCTTAGTCGAGGGGAATGATAAGTCAAAAGGACCAGATACATTCACAAGTATGGATTGGAAGTTGTCCATGTCTGTTGACTTAGATATATAGAGTACTTTTGTCCTTTTTTTTTTTGCTAAGTGATGTATAGTACTTCTTCATAACAGCATTTATAACTGTATCTATATCATGTCTGCATCATTTGTTGCATCATCATATGCAGTGAATATAGATCATATTATTTCACCTTATCCTGTATAAACCAACACTGGTGGGGGTCAAATTTTATAAATTTAGATCGCTTTCTCTGTCACTCATTTCTCGATTATAATACCTGCCTCCATCTCATGGCCATTGACTCTCATTAGATATAAACCTTGCTCTTTGTTTTGCCCTATCCATGATGGGGAAGGCCAAATTAACTCTATTCTAAGGAGTTATGGTATATTATTGTGACATTGACCAAGCACAAATGATTGACATGGTCATTAACATTAAAATATCCTAATGGTCAACTATTTTAAATCTGTACAGACTCAGAAGGGAATGTGCCACTATGGGAGGCCATATTGGGTGGTCATGACCCAGTAGTTCAGCTACTGGCAGATAATGGCGCCACCATAAATTCTGGTGATGTGGGTCATTTTGCATGCACTGCCGTGGAGCAAAACAATTTGGCGTTGCTGAAGGAAATTGTTCGTCGGGGAGGGGATGTAATGCGCCCAAAGATCAATGGGCCCGCTGCTCTTCATGTTGCGGTTTGTGAAGGGAACATTGAAATAGTCAAATTCCTTTTGGACCAAGGGGCAGATATTGACAAGCCAGACAACCATGGTTGGACCCCTAGGCAGCTAGCTGACCAGCAAGGACACGAAGAGATAAAAATCCTCTTCCAGTCCAGCGAAGAGGTCAAAACTCAAACTGCCATTGCTATCCCCGAACAGTCGCGTGGAATTCGGTTCCTCGGGAGATTTACAAGCGAACCGGCAATCCGGCCTATGCCCCGGGATGGTACATTAGCAGAAGGTTCATGGAGGCAAACCCGCCCAAGGCGAAGAACCAATAACTTCCACAATTCTTTATTTGGCATCATGTCAGCTGCTCATGGTGGGAACAGTGACTTGCTTTCATCTATAAACCAGACTACATATGCTGAGACTGGTACGGAGTATCCTGCAAGGGTGACAATTAGTTGCCCTGGAAAGGGAGATGTTGGAGGAAAGCTAGTGCTACTTCCCAAGAGTTTTGAGGAGCTGCTTGAGATTGGTGGTAGAAGATATGGGTTCTTGCCCACTAAAGTTCTAACCAAGGATGGAGCTGAAATTGATGGGATAGAGCTGATTAGGGATGGAGATCATCTTACCTTCGTTGGTGATGGTGGAGTGAGAGAATCTAATTGCCAGCAAAATGGTGGGATTTGACATATGCGGCTTCACCATCTCTTTGCCCCCATTTTTTCTTTCGTTTTTTTTTTTTTTTAATAATTGCATCAAAGGTAAAGTTGTTGGTTTGGCCTCCGTCAGAAAATCCTGATGGGTCATCTAATGTTAAAGAAAATTTTGATATCTGAATGCGTTCCTTGAAAAAGGGTGTGGTTGGTGAAGATACTGACCTTTAGAGAATGAAATGATAGCCTAACAAAGCGCTTAAGTTTGCTAGAAGAGGTATATTGATTAGTTTGTGACCGCACTGGAACTCTCCTTGACCGATTTAACTAAATATTTAACCCTTCAAATTAATATTGATGTCCATTCTGCAAACCCCTTGTGCTTTGGATTATCTGTGAATTCTTTCTTCCTTGCATGGTAGTTGAATCAATTGACTGTTAAAGATGAGTTTCAACCAATAATTTGGAGGGTAGCTGGCCTACATCCTGGTGATTTTATTAAGATCAGATTTTGGCAATAATTGGAGGGTAACCACAATTAATTGTTTTGAAATTTGTCAATATCTCAGGCATTGAGCCATGAATCAGGCTCATGATCAAGCCTCTTAAGGTAGCTTGGTGTTTCATAAGTTGAGTCTCTTAGTTCATCACTGCAATTATCTGTCATTTATAGCAAAAGTCGAATACTTGGACACTGCAAATTTTTCTAGGACAATCAGAATTGTTAATAAACTAAAACGATTGCTGACTTCTTTACAACCAATCACCGACAGAAAAACTTCTGGAATGCATACACAAAACATGACAGTTTACGTGTACGGATTTGTAAAGAATCCTACTCGTGGCAGGTGGATCCCCCTAATCAGTCCACTAAATCGATTGAATCAAGGGGTTTACACAATACATGCACAAGAACATTACAACATCGCACGAATCAAACGAAAAATAGAGTACAAGGCTTGTCAACAGAGCTTTCACATCACTCAATCGATCTTTTCCCTCTCATACAAACTGATTTACACAAGATAGAGAGAAAACCAAATTCAATTTCAAGGGTTCTTGTTCGTACTTTTGTCTGTCAAGATACCCTAATTGTAATATATATAGAGAGAGAGAGAGCAGCATACAAAAGATATTTGTTAAGTTCAAGGGTAAGTAAATACGATTTTGATGATAACAAAAATATTTTTATGATATAAATGTATTTTTTACTCATACAAAAAGTAAATTTATTTTGAATTAAAAGTGGATACAAAAAGTAAATTTATTTTTAGACATGTTTCTTTGTTTTGATCATTTATGTCTCAAAAATTTATTTTAAAATTTTCATATCTTGATAAATGCATTTCTTACTCATGTAAAAAATAAATTTATTTTGAATTAAAGGTGAGTTATGTCTAAACATGTTTCCTTGTTTTAAGCATTTATGTCTCAAAAGCTTAATTTAAATTTTTATATTTTGATAAATGTATTTTTTTCTCATACAAAAAGTAATTTTATTTTGAATTTAAAAGTTAATTATTTTTAGACATTTTCTTGTTTTAATCATTTATGTCTCAAAAGCCTAATTTGAATTTTCATATCTTAATAAATGTATTTTTTTCTCAGACAAAAAGTAAATTGATTTTGAATTAAAGGAGAATTATTTTTAGACATATTTCCTTGTTTTAATCATTTATATCTTAAAAACTTATATTTGAATTTTCAAATCTTGATTTGTTATGCAAAAAGTAAATTTATTTTGAATTAAATGTGAGTTATCTTTAAACATGTTTCCTTGTGTTGTCCCTTGTTATTTGAGAAAGCTTAAACAATTTTGAATTTCAAATTTCATATTAATCTTTTCTTTAATGGCTAATTTGTTTGGAAGATGTATATATATATAGGATAAGTATTGAGGCTTAAGGTGAAGAACAAACTTGATAGAACATTCAAACAAGAGTAAGAATCTTCAAAATGCTAGAAGTGTACTGGCTAGTAGAATTCTCAATCGTTGATGATTTGTTTATAATTGTCTCTAGTTGTAAGTTTGTTATTTTTACTCACTTGTTGTGTGAGGGGATTGTATTTATTAGTAGTGTACTAGTGGTTCTTCCTTAGGCAAAAGATTGTATGTTGGTTCTAGCTCCAATTAAAAGCTAGTGTTGATTCTTGCTAACTAAGTCTTAGGAGCCTTAAATTAAGTCTTAAGAGAGAGGATTAGGCTCTTTAGAGGCGAACCTCTATAAATTTCTCTTATTTTTTGTGGTTGTGTGATTTTATTGTTATCAATTTTACTGCAATCACCACATATTAAGATCATAAATTTAAAAGTTTCCAAAAGAGCTAAAATTATTAATTTTTTAAAAACCCAATTCACTCATCTCTTGAGTATTTTTCTGAGCAACAATATTAAACATGCAGGAGTTAAGCATATATACATAAATATATAAGGGTCGAACTGCAATTAAAAAGAATTTGCTATTTACAGACTTTAAAATATTTTGACATTTAAAAACATTTTTGAGACACGAAATAACAAATTCCTCCTCGACATGATTAATATCAGTTGGGATTTTCTCAACTTTCACTTGGTCTTTAGCTATGATATCCCTGACAAAGTGCAAGTGGACATCTATGTGCTTAGTTCTTTCATGAAAAACGCTATTACTAGATAAGTGAATTGCACTTTGAGAGTCACAAAACATTGTTGGGACTTGATCAGCCATACCCAATTCATGAGTAATTCCTTGCAACCAGATAGCTTCCTTAATTGCTTCAATAAAAGCAATATATTTCGCTTCAGTCATGGACAAAGCCACAATATATTAGGTTTCCACCCACAGTAAAGGCATAGCTTGTTAATGATCTCTTTTTATCAAGATTTGTTGCAAAATCTGAATCACATAAACCTTTTATGCAGCTTGAATCTCTAGGATTTGAACTATATACTAAACCTTTGTTTACTGATCCTTGGAGATACCTTATAATTCATTTAACAACATTCCAATACTCTTTAGACGACTTGCTCATAAACCTATTGACCAAACTCACACTATATGCAATGCCTGGCCTGGTTCATATCATGACATGCATAGGGCTACCTACAGCATTTGAGTAAGGAATTTTCTTCATGTATTTTTCTTCATTTTTAGCTAAATCTCCCTTAACCGCACTTAGCTTGAAATGATGGGAAATAGATGTTGTAACAGGCTTACAAACTGACATGTCAAATAACCCTACAATCTTTCTAAACAGGGTTAACGAGCCTCTCTTTCTATCTCTATAGATATCAATTCCTAGAATTCTCTTAGCTGCACCTAGATGTTTCATTTCAAATTCTGACTATAAAGCTCTAGTTAGCTTATTAATTTCTTATTTGTGCTTACATACTATAAGCATGTCATCCATATAAATCAGCAAATATATATACAAGTTTTCTTAGAGTTGTTTAAAGTATACACAATGGTCGAAATTACACCTTTTGTAACTATTCTTAAGCATGAATTCATCAAATCTTCTGTACCATTGTCTAGGGGATTTTTAAGGTCAAATAATAACCTTTGCAACAAGCATACCTTATGCTCATCTCCCTTTTTAACAAATCCCATGGGCTACTCCATATAAATTTTCTCTTTAAGATTGTCATGAAGAAAGGCTATTTTGATATCTAGTTGTTCTAACTCAAGATCATAGAGGGCCACCATGGCCAAAACTAGTCTTATTGACGTGTGTTAAACAACCGGGGAAAAGACCTTAGCAACAACTCTTACTTTGAATCTAACGGGTTCTACAATTGGGATGCCTGTTTTCCTCTTATGAATCCATTTACAGTCAATAACTTTTTGTTTAGCAGGCCTTTTTAACTAAGGTCCAAGTCCTATTTTTATGGAGTGAGTCCATTTCTTCCTTCATTGCCATAATCCGTTGCACCTTATCTTTGTTGCTACAAACTTCATCAAAACTAGATGGCTCATCTAATTTAATAGAGTCTCCTACGTTTAGAGCATAAGAGTTAACATCAGCATAGGCATACTTATGAGGGGTCTTATTTCTCTCCTAACCATATCTCTAGATAGAACATAATCTCTTAAATCTTAAGAGGTTGAGGTGGATGGTAAATTTAAATCAGGAATATTAGTATGGGAATTAGGGTTGGCAACCTCATTAGGCACATGTGGGGAACTACCAGAGTCTAAACTATACTTCTAGGATAATTTTGGCAATTTGTATCTTCCCAATCTCCACCTTGATGAAGATTGGGATTATTTATTTCCACCTCAAACTAAAAATTATTAATTTGTTTAGGTTTGTCTAATTCCATCAAATTAGACACATTAAATTCTAGTTCATTGAAAGACACATCTCTACTGATGATTACCTTTTTTTCCTCAAGTAGCTAAAGCTTATATCCCTTAATGCCTTTTGGGCAACCCAAAAATACATCCTTCTTTGCTCTTGGGTCTAATTTTCCTTTCTTTTTGTGAACATACCCAATGCAACCAAAAGGCTTTAGATGGTCTAACCTAGGTGATTTTCTTGTCCACAAGTTCTCAAGGATTTTGAATTTGATGGATGAGGTAAGAGATTTGTTTATAAGGTAACAAGTAGTTGCTACTGCTTTAGCCCAAAATCTTTTGAGCAATCCCGATTCCTTTAACATACACCTTACTTTATCTAGGATAATCCTATTCATCCTCTCAGCAACACCATTTTGCTGAGTGGTCTTACTACAGGTCATATGCCTTGCTATGCCTATCTAATTACAATAGCTTGTAAATTCATTACTACAAAATTTTAGGCCATTATCAATTCTTAACACTTCAATCCTCTTTCCCGTTTGATATTCAACTAATGTTTTTCACTCCTTAAATTTTTCAAAAGCTTCACTTTTATGCCTAAGGAAGTATACCCAAACCTTTCTTAAATAATCATTAATAAAGGAAATGAAGTATTAGGCCCTAGAAAAAGAGAAGGGTACCTAGGAAGAGCCCCATAAATTAGAATGGATATATTCTAAGATGTCATCGGATTTCTAGGTTGAGGTAGCAAACTGCAATCTATGAGATTTATCTATAACACAGGTTTCACAAAACTCTAGATTATTAATCATTTTTAATCCAAAATACCTTGCTTGTTTAGCTCCTACAGCCTTTTTAAACCTATGTGCCCTAATCTTTTATGCCAAATCTCAATTTCATCATTATTGAGGAAGATACAACTGCATCACCTAATACAACTTCTTCTTGCAGGATATACGTACAATCCTTGCTTTAAGAGACCTATCATAACAACCATAGACCCCTTTAAGACCTTTAATTTTCATTTTTCGATTTATATGCACTCCCACTTAGGTTTAACATACCTAGAGAAATCAAATTTCTTCTTAAGTCAGGCAATAACCTTGCATTCTCTAAGATTCTATACGTTCCATCCCACATCTTAAATTTAACAGACCCTATGCCAACTATATTACAAGATTGGTCATTTCCCATTAAGACTTTACCTCCTTTAAATGGTTAGGAGTTCATTAACAAGTCTTTCCTATGGGTCATATGAAAAGTGTAACTTGAATCTAGAATCCACTCATCCCTAGAACTATATTCTAAGATAGTTAACCCTTCACCACTCTCATAACCATCAGAAGTATTAGTTATTTCTAGGTTATTTAAATGATTTTCATGGCTTCTTTCATTGAGGGATAGTTCTTTCTTACACGTCCCTCTTTCTTGCAAAACCAACAAGTTAGAGTCCTAGAAGATCCTCTACTTCTAGACTGAGATCTAGACATGCTTCTACCTCTGAATGTAGGTCTACGGTCTCTTTTCTCTTTAATATGAAGACTTTATACCAGTGTTTATTTTCTTGTCTTTCTTGACTTCAAGGTCTCTAGATCTTAGGACCACTAAGACATCCTCTAAAGAAAGAGAACTCCTACCATATTTTATTACAATCGTCATATCTTCATATGAGTCTAGCAGTGAATTTAACAATATAATTGCCTAATTTTCATCAGATATCTTTTCATTTATGTTGGCTAACCCTATAGTGATCATTTTAAAATCATCTAAGTTTTCTTCTAGGGTTTTTGAAGGGTCCATCTTGAAACCAAAATGTTGTTCCTTAAGATATATCTTATTTAACAGAGACTTAGTCATATATAAAGACTCTAATTTCTTCCATACCTTTGCAGCAGTTTCTTCATCGTTTACCTGCCATAGCTCCAAGCAATAGGATGTCATAATGGTAAGAAGATGGCTTCTTGAGATTGAATTCCTTCTGTTGTGCCATTTGTGAAGCAACGCTATGGTCAAAAAAATAAAGACTAGCAATCATCAAAGCAGGAACAATGGCAGCAAAGATATACACAGCAGGGACCTTTCCCATATCCTGCAGTTTAAATATTTAGAATGCATAATTAGGTTTCTATGTGTACAAGTTTTATCAACCTTATCTAATTTAATCACATTCAACTTTTGGCTCGTAAAGAATGAGTCTCTGAACCATATAGAAAATTTATTTCATCCAAGCAACTGTTAAAGGAAAAATTTAATTCGAGTAAAGCAAATGAACCTACCAAAGAAAATATGCTTTAAAACTAGTCACTGTAGAAACCTAATTCTAACCGAGAACAGATGGAAGTTTTCGTTTTTTAGTTGCTGCCAGGAGTCTTAACACTAACATATCAGAGCACCTATACGGCTATACCCATGGAGGGATAAGCAAAGGACAATAGCTATTTCTCTGACCTTGATGACCATCCAGTGGTGCCAAGAAGGCGAAGCAGACTCCCAAAGAAGAGGAGTAACGAGCCTCCTGGGAATTCCTGAAGGAATTTTTTTGGGTACACTGAATGACAATGCTGACCATGCTAACACCATAAGAGGAACCCCAAAGTCAGCAATCATAGCTCGTAACCATCCTGAGTTCAACAGTCAGAAATTTCAGAATCCAGATTCCAGTTGAATGTTCTCATGTCAATCAAAATTCAAAGGTCCTATTACCCACCTGTGCCATACTTCCATGACCTCGCTCTTCTGCTCGCTAGAGCAGTAAAGAGTATGCCAAAGGAGAATATGATTGCTAGCAACCCATTGTCATATAGCCACTGGAAATTATACTTCTCCAGAGTTGGATCTTCATCTTTGGGTACTCCAAATTCGCTGGCCATGCCCTGCCATTAAATAGTATTCCAAAGTTCACCATAAAGTTTCTGCCGAGAATAAAAATGTAGTTCTGTGTGCTAATCAAGTAAAAACCTCAATAGCCTGTTGCGTGAAAAAAACAGCAATCAATATGCCAAAAAGTTCCCCCGTGATTCTTGTAAATCTATTGACGATATTGCAAGCATTGGAAACAGCAAGAAGAAAGAGCAGGAGCGCTGTCCAGACACAAACCCTGCAAATGTGTGCCAAGAAAATGAAGTTACTCAGTGAAACTTTACGCTTGGAAATAGGGAGAGGTAGATTTCCATCCAACCCAAGCCAAGTATAGCCTTCGTCCAAGATCTGCCTTGTTTTTGGCGAAATTGTACAAATAAGTGTACATGATAACTGTGGGCTCCGCAACTCCCAATATCAGCAAAGGTTGATCGCCAAATATTGAATGTATTATGCCACATATTGCAGTATAAGCCAAAGTCTCTACCGTGCTCAGGTGTCCATCTGCAGACCAACCGGGGAAAGATAAAGAACTTCTCAGAAAAGAATTCAGATAAAAGACCTAAAAGGGTTGCACTGTTGTGACTTAGTCAACTATATCGACAATAATCTCAACTCCTAGTCTCATTAGGCAAGGTCTGTCAGATGTATTTTAGAGCGCCAAACATACTATCCACACCCTACCTGCTTGACTATGAAGCTGTTCTCCAAAAGCAATGACAGGAAGAGCAGATGCAAAGAAGATATAGGCGTTTGGAGCCAAAATCCTGAAGCGGTGGCTCAGGAACTTCGAATTACACTTCAATAGGTATACTCTTCACTATCCTTGTGAAAAACCCAAAAAAAAAAAAAAAAAAAAGAATACCTGGTGCCCAAATTAGTTGCATCAGTCCAGTCTTGCTTGTAACATGCTTTTCTTCCTTTAAAGTCTTTAATAATCCCACTGAACGGAGCTTTTATATTTGGCATTGCTGATTGCAGGAAAACAGAAAACTCAGGCAGCACATTTAATTAGGAAGATCCGAAAGAAAAAAGACAATTTTTATTGTTTTGACATTTAAACTACATTATAGATTTTAAGTGAAATCCTAGAATAAATTGCAGTATCAACCATCAATAGGAAGGGAAGTCCAACAGAGCTACGTACACAGTTTGATTCGCGTAAAAATACAGCATCAAATCAATTTCTCAAACAAATACAGCAAAACAAAAGGTTAAAAAATAATTGATCATAAATCAGTCTTCGAAATAAAGGGAAAACCATGGTTGAAGACAAAGACAAAGAACCAGCGTAACACTTGGTACTATTTGAACGCTGGACCGGAAAGTTTCGACGTCGATTTGATTGGAAATCGGCGTCTAAACCACAATGAAACCAAATTCAGGTGAGAGATGTTTTACTTCCGAGTAGCTAGCGTAACTCAGGCCGAAGGTCAGTGCCTTGCCGGCGGACGGCTCAGCCCCCGGAAATGCACCCCTCTCTCTCTCTCTCTCTCTCTCTCTCTCGCTCTCTCTTGCGGCCGCTTGTTCGTTTGCTCGCGCTCCGCATTTGAATATAAACCGCGCGGTTCAACCGTTATATTTGGATGATAGTGCAACGTGCCATGACGCTATTGGATCAGCCCTAATTTTTTGATTAAAAAAATGAAAGATTTATATTTTTTATAAAATTGAGATTTTAAGAGTCCAGTTTGTGGGAAATATTTTTTAAAACTATTTCCGGAGGAATTTTCTTGATTTTTCAAAACCCAAAAATGATTTTGTAACCAATTTGCCTCAATAATCTTTTTCTTTTCACTTTTTTTCCAAACAAAGCGCATAATTATTTCTTAACAATGTCTTAGTAATAGATCACAAGTAACAAATTTTATCATATATTATGATATGGTCAAAATATAGGTTTTATTCTTTTCGTCGTGAGAGCATTTATTAAGACAACTATACATAATATATTAACAAAAGTGTCATCGGTGAGATTCTTGTATAAAATTTTATAAAGAAAACGTAATGTAAAATTAGGAATATTGCACGTGATTTTATGTAAAAATGATGGCATATGCATTGGTGGGTTACTATGTAGGTAGGTGGGTGTATGCATTGTTTCAAAATTTTGGCTTGTGATTGTTGGTGCTTGAAATGTCGCCCGCGAGCAGGGGAAGATGCGGGCATATTCGCCCGCTAATGAGAGGATGGGATTGTGCCCATGCAGCAAGAACCTTCTGTTGAATAAATAGCCAGTAATTAACGTAAAATTTATAAAAATAAATGTTAAAGGTGTAAAATTTTCATTAATTTTTTGTGTTCTGAATTGAAAAATTACAAAAATACAAAACATAAAAAGTAAATTTTTTTTTTTTATAATCCAAGTTCCGAGCATCGCCCGACTAGTCTTAGAAACAGACGGCCTACCCCCCAGTTCGCCCATCGGATAAATTCGGATGTAGTCACAGTCTATACACACATAGAATAGGACATTCAGTTCACACTTCTATATAGAACAAATAGCACCACAAGGATTTGATTCCTGATACTCTCTGTGAAACTTCACATGCTTAATCGTTGAGTCATGCCCGTAAAGACAAGCATAAAAAGCATTTTTGCAAATGGGTGATGGATGCAAAGCTTTAGCGCATAGAAGAACTGCTCTTCACTGACATTGGGAACTTTGACACGGGTGAGAAAATGGAATGCAATTTTGTTCACCCCTTTAACGAGATAACTTTACCCTCCGTCAATTTGGGGGGGTAAAAAGGTCATTTCGCTAGGGGCTCTCCCCTACCCCGTTTCTCTCTCTCCTCTTTCTTCCCTTCCCTTGCTCTCACCGCCTTCCTCTCACTGTTGCATCGCATCACCTCGTCGCATTGCCACCTCACTACACATCGCCTCGCTACTACCTCGCCATTGCATTGCCTCGGTGCTACCTCACCTCGCCTCGCGGTCGGCGAGGCAAGGATGCAACGACAAGGCGAGGCAGTCAGCACATGAGAAACCTCGATGGTTGACGCAAGAGAGGAGGCAACAACAGCGGCAACATGAGGCTAGCTAGAGAAGAAAAGGAAAGGGGAGAGAGAGAAGAGTGAAGAGAGTGAGGCTTTGAGAAGAAGAGGGAAGTAGAGAGAGAACAGGTCGTTAGCTTTTTACGAGGGTTATTTTAACCCCCGTAAAATGGGGTGAACAAAATAGCACTCGAGAAAATGGGGCTCTTTGGCTGCATGATTCACAAGAAACAACACTTGAAGAGAAGACTAATAGGCAGAACAAACAAACTATTTAAAGGCCACAAATATCAAAGAGACCTTTGGCTGTGAGCCCAATGTTTAGGCCATATGACAAGGCATATTCAAGCAAAGATGCCCTGCAAACATCATCTCTGTACGAGCCAGCACTTTGGCCATCATCCTCATCACAACAATAAACATTAGCTAATCATCAGCAAGAACAAGAAGAAGAAGAAGAAGAGACTGGACATTAGCTGATCAAAAAGACAAAATCAAATGGGTAAGCAAGCCAGCGCATTGAACTAGAGTGTTATTTACCATCAGCTCACAAGTTTATGTTCTTGATTTGCTATTTCATGTTCTGCTGTATATTTAGCATAACATTGGTTCACATACCAACTCGATTTATCATCCAGTAAAAATACAGACAGTAGCCTTACAACCAGTTATTCTTTCACCCGCTCAGCACTTACTATAAGAGCTTGAGCATTTTTAGTCGCTCTTCGTGTTCTTGGTCCAGTTTTGGGGGACTGTAGAGTCCATGTAGATCCTCTACTATGTACTCCTGAAACATTTTAGGGGAATAAGAAACAAATTAAGAACCAAGAAAGCATTCGTGATACATTTGTCCCATTGACAGTAACTGACTTCCCATTAAGAATAGAATTAAGTAAGAAGCATTTTCACCAAAAAATAAGATTTTTAAGGGCCTTATAGAAGATAAGGCCATAGATAGAAATGGCTGATGAATTAGAATTCATAGAGCCAACCCCACATAATGAGATAAAAGGTCGATATGTTGTTAAAGTCCTTAACAAATTCATACCTTCGTGAGTTCCCTCTTGGTGAGGATGTGGTAGTGTCTCTGCCAAATTCTTTGGAGAGTCATGGTTGCAGCAAGGAAGCCATAAGCTATTCCAAGAATAGCGAAAATGACAACAAAGACAATAACCATAGCAAAGCAGGCTTCCATAGATGCAGGAAAACAGTCCAAAATGCCCCATCCATAACAGCAATTCTGGCAGCCAGCCATGTGCGGGTCATTGCTATTGAGGGAGGAGCAGTGTAGTATGAGTCCAAAGAACCCAAGCAGCACAAAGAAGGAGAGCACTCCTGTAATCGGTACTTCTCATCATAAAACCACAGAATACATCATGGTAATAAAATAATCAAACTGGTCTTCAACTATTAAATAGGGAGTAAAACTCTACGTCCGTTTTGTCATCTGTTGAAGGTAATCTAAACAAAAAGTGAAAAAGATAAGAAATGAGACCCCATATGCAACAGAATATTTCAACTTTTAGCTCGCATAAAAACTTTACATATGTATTTACCAGCAAAGTGAGGATTGAAATCCTACATAGAAAATGACTAGCACCATACTTGACACAAAGGCACACACTGTACACTAGTGAAGAGAATAAGCCAGCTGTTGTTCATTGTCTCTGGCCCAAGCATTCTACCGATATCTTCAAATTTCTTGACATAATATCAGAGACTTCAGAGAAAGCTCAGAAAACTTGGTATTTGATGTCCTTAACAAACTTATCACTCCTAAAACTAGGACCATAGATTTTTCCAACTCATCTATTCAAATTCCAGGACTTAAGTTTTATATTTCTTCCTGTACATCTATGGCAAGTACATGTGGTTAACTGTTAACACCAAACGGGCATATAAGCCATAAAGAAGTTTTCCCAGTCAGAGACAATAACATTAAACTCAAAACCAGTCTGAATTGAAACATAAATTACTCCGAACTCAGATTTCCACATAAATCCCATTTGCAACTAGTTAAGCATAGTTATGTGATGGAAGAGCAATCATCATTAAGTAAAAGGTAATAACAAGGCACAGTTTCTCACTGCTCCCACTTAAAGTCTGAAGGACAAATCCAATGAGATGAAACCATGCATTTATGAGACTTCCTCTCTTTCTTAGAGCCACATGTGCAATTACCAGTATCTACCTGCAATAGATTAATGATTCCTAAAGAGATGGAAATGGAAATAACAACCCCCTAAAGAAACAATGGCCAGCAGGAGGCCACCTGTGTTCTTTACAGGCACCCCTAAGACCTACTGGCAATCCTTACCCGTAGAGACCTGCCTGCGGTAATGTTTTTTGTTGGAAAACAATCTGATTGTATACAAAGGCAAAGTACTAACCTAATAATATGAAGTAGAGGATTAACCAAGCACAAAAAATTGCAAGCATTTGTCATTGTCACAAATTTTTTGAGTCATTGCACTGATTCAATGACCATACAAAGGTTTACCTATACAATAGTAAAATGGAATGGGATGCTTTGACAGTACACGATCCCAACCATCACTGAATGAATTCCTGAAGGTTCCATCTTTGTCCATGAGGTATGCAAACCCACCCACAGCAGCAATAACCTGCAAAAAAGGGTAGGTTAAGCGAGAGGAAGAATGGCAAGATGATACTAGATTGTAGTTGTCAAAGGTGTGCCTAAGCGCAAGATGCATTGTGTGCCTCATCACCACTGAGGCGCTGCCTAGGCACACAAGGTGCGCACTTCATGCAAGGTCCAAAGCACAAGGCACATACCTTATGTAAGTGTATTAAAACCCTATTTCTTATCTCTTTGTCATCTTAGATCTTATTTCTTGTTGATTTGATTGCACATTCTTATATATCGATGAGACGCAAACCTAGCAGTGTAAGCCAGAGGTCTGCCAAATCTCCCACTCACCGAGATCCTTTGGCAGTAAATGTTCACTCGCTGGAGAACTACTCACGTATGCTTCATGTTTCTTTCTTTCTTCTAATTTCTTTTGCAATTTAGAAGAAACTAATTCTTTGTTGTAATTAATTTTCACTGTGTGTTCTACTCTAATTTGTTTTTCTTTCTTCTAATATCTGCAATTTAGAATAAACTACTAGCTAAGAAACAAATGTTTTCATTGTGTGCTATATTGATTTTTTTTCTCTCTCTTCTAATTTCTTTTGTAATTTAAAAGAAACTAATTGTTTTTATGTAACTGTTTTGTTGTGTGTTTTTTTCTGTTATTTTTCTTTCTTGAAACTAATTGTGTTCCTGTAATTTTTTTTGGCAATATGTTCTGCTAATTTTTTCTTTCCTCTGATCTCTTTTGCAGTTAGAAGAAACTAATTGTTTTTCTACAATAATACTAGTTATTATTATAGGGTCGGTTATTTGTCATTTATGATTTTATGAGTTTGCATTTATCTCCTAATAGGTACATATTGAAATAATAGTGTATAAGTATTTTATAAGCATTTTGAATAAATGTGTGCCTTATGTGCCTAAGGCCCGCACTTTGCTTTGCGCCTTGAGCCTAAGCCCCAAGCACTAATTTGCATTTCAGTGTGCCTTGCGCCTTTGACAACTATGAACTAGATATACATGAGAGAGCCAAAGTCAAAGTGACAGGCCAAAAGTTCAAACTGCAAGGTATGCCATCCCCCATGTCTCAGAAAATGACAAAAGCATCAAATATTAAGTACATAACTAAATAACAATTCCAGTTGTGCATGAACTGCCAATATCACATCTATCTCATATAACAAGTTACCATAATACAGAGTCTGTACACCGGATCATTTTATGTCAACCTTAAATAACTAGAAACAGAGTTGAGCTTAGCTTGCAGATTTTGCAGTCATTGTACTCTAAATAAAGTACATGTAGATGAAAAGTTATACCCAGATACACAACCTGTATATGCAACCCATTGTACTTTAAATACAACAACAACATATCCAGCCTTTATCCCACTATGTGACGTCGGCTACATGAATTCTAGACTTCCACCATTGTACTCTAAATAAAGTAGAAATTTTAAAATTTCAAACCTTTTAAAAATTCTAAATAAGAAGATCAGTAAGCATAATCCACAAGATCTTTAGCTTCAATTTTAGATCCAAACTTAATAACTTCCATACAATATGTTTAGTTTGAATTTAAAAGCTGGGACTGGGTTCCCCAAGTGTTTGAAGAGTGTCTAGCTCTAAAAATAATAATAATAATAATAAATGGATAAATTTGGACACATTGAGAAGTGTCCAATGCAAGCCAGAAGCTCTTAGTCTAGATGACTGGTTTTGACTTTTCAAGACCATAGAAGATCCCTCTTTTGTAAAAATTGGACAGTAAAATACAAAATGCTGCACGCCTACAAATCAAGTTACCTTGAGGACATAGCAACAAACTATTAATTCTACTTTACTACATGTGCTTCTTCATTACTTTTTTATATATTCTTTTCATCTTTACACTAATTCATTCAGTGACTTGTGTTATTGCTCAAGGAAGTAATAATTACAACATCGTACTATTGACTCGTAAACTATTTATATGTTGTTGCTAGATTAATACTGCTTTTATCTTATTGGCATATTGCCTTGTTAAGTCTTTGATAGATCTATTTTCTATACATCCCTTTTATTTATTTATTTATTCAAGCTCCTGCTAATGATTAGTAGGTTCATGCATGAAAATTCTGATAGGCCTCCGGTGCAGCGGACCTATCAGAGACGCTTCAAGAACCAAGGGCAGAATAGTAACACAGCTGAGCTTGGATAACAGCCAATATGCACACCAAGGGTAGAATAGGAATATAGCTGGCTTGCATGACAACCAGCATGTGCATAACCGGATTCAGTTATAGAGGCAGGAAAGGGAAAGCAACAACCTATAAATAGGAGGAAAAGGAGAAGAGAGAAATAGGCAGAAATTGAGTATTAAATCAAGGAGAGTTCCAGGCCTCAAACGCCCTGTTTTCTTTCATTCAATTTCATTACATTTGTAGTTTCTGATCCATACTCAATCAGTGTTTCATCTTTATACAATCGGTGATTCAATCAAAATTTTGTTAATCCTACCAAATTCACATAACAAATTATAGGGGACTGGAGTTTAACCTCACCAAAAAAATACTTTTACTCCCCATGGTATATCACATTCAGTGACACTCCTCATTTGAATAGATCCTCTTTTGGAAATTTCTCTACTCCTACTTGTGCCATTACTGCTAAAAATATGCAAATCAGTCTGATTGGGTCCAGATTTGGAAAATGAAAATTGATAGCGATAAGATCAACTTTGTTGCATGGCATGTAATGTGAGCAAGAAAGCATCAACATGTGCAAAATATGAGCATAAAGGAGATGGGGATGTTAAGATGGATGTGCGGCCATACAAGAAAAGATAAAATTAGAAATAAGTTTTACTCGTAATAAGGTTAGAGTGGCTCTTATTTAAGATATGATGCATGGAACAAGATTAAAATGGTTTGGTCATATGAGAAAAATACCAATAGAGACTCCTATGAGAAGAGTGGATGGAATGAAAAAAGTATCTAACAAAAAAGGTAGAGACAAACCAAGAAAATTTTGGTGGGATACACTTAGGTATAATATGAGTTACAAGAGTCATATAAAAGAGTAGAAAAGACCATAGAAACAATTGCTAAGCAATAATTCATATAATAGAGGCTCCTATAATTCATATAGTTGACCGCATGTAGTGAGAGGAAGGTGTGATAACATTGTTGTTGTTGTTGTTTAGCCTTGTTGATTTTCCATGGTGAATAGCTTACTTATCATATGACGGTGGGAAGAGCTATGACTGCTTTATGCCCAAGGTGTTTTCTGTTAATTGAAAGATAATTGATCATTTGCTTAACAGATGCTAATTTTCCAGAGAGATTTTGTGCAACTTACATGGTTCTCACAGGTGTAACAAGGAAACCAAACCATAACTTTCATGCCTGCCGTTGTTCTCAAGCCAGGAAAAACAAAGATAGACTGGACATAAGTCAATATAATGTGCTGTTTATCGCAACTTCTTAGTGATTAGGAAAGAAACAAAAGGGGACCCTCTTTTGGGGGGAAATTTTTACAGGTAAAAATCAAATTGAAAATATGTTAAAACAAGAAAATTTTCCAAAAAAAAAAAAAAGGAAAATTTTGTTTTCCAATTTTCCAAATTTATACTAACTGCCAGGAAACAATGTTTTTGACTATTTTCTTGGAACAAAGGGCCATATTCTCCTGGTTTTCAAATAGAAAACATGAGTTTCCAGCTCAACCAAAATAAAGAATTTTTTTTACATACTACAATTTTAAAACTTATTTATAACAATGCTATACGTTTAAAACTATTTGTAAAAATACTAAAACTCTAACAAGTGGGTTGGTTTAATTTGGAAGATGCTGGAGGTAGGGGCAAGTTTCTTTGAATCTCACTCCTCGCAAAAGCAAGATTCAAGCACTCAAAGTCCATGGTGGAGCCTCTCCAATGTGAACAGCCAGGTAATTAAGAGTTGTAGTATTTTTAAAAATACTTTCAAACTTGTAGCATTGTTTTAAACAAGTTTTAAAATTGTAGTATTTTAAAAGAAAATTCCCAAAATAAATGTCTACTTATATTAATATAATAATATTAGCAATATCAAGAATATTGCATTAGTAATACAAATCTTATAATACTATCAATCTAATTTATTCCCAATTTTAATATAATAATGTGAAGACTTGTAATGATAATGATGATTTTAATATAACAATAACAATATTACTAATAAATATTGCCATTAAAATTATAATACTAACAATATCAAGAATATTGCATTAATAATATTAACATTATAGGAATAAAGTAAATTATGATAACCAACCCAGAGTTTTTCCCTAATGGTAGAGACTATCTCGTAAAATTAGATAAAATGACAATTTTACCCTTGCTTTCTCTCTCCTCTCTGTCTAAAATAATATATAATTTTTATTTAACAAAAATAAATTTTCTGAATATATTAAGAATCTAATTCTGAACTAGCAAAATGTATATGAACATTCTAAAAATATATTTTCTAATTAAGAAAATGTATATGACGGTTTAAAAATCATTGAAAAATTAAAATATATATATAATGTAAAAATGAACTAAATACATATATGTTTCCTGAAAATATATTATTTTTTGAGTTCCATTAAGAAAAGAGTCAGCCATGGTCAACACTCACTGGGTTCAGCAATGGCAAGTCTCCAGCGCAGGGAAGAGAGAGAGAAAAGGTTCATCTCCAATAATGAACTGCTGGAGATGACAAAGGAAGAGAGGGAGGGAAGAAGTAGGGAGAGAGGAGGACATCACCATTGCCACAGAAGGACCTGGGGGGAGGGAGACAGAGAGAGTCGATGAGGGCAATTTGGGCATTTTAAAAATTTTAACGGCAGTAATCTAGAGACAGGGGGAAAATGATGCAAGGTGTGTAAAGTCAATGGAGGTCGGCTTTCAATCAAAAAGAGTATGCACTCGTCTCCAGTTTAAGCCAGGCTTATACTGTGATGGTTGCTATTTCATAACCTCAGGGGGTATTTTACCCATAGGATTAGGAATAATGATATAATTATTAGCATTTTCATATTATTAATAGTATGATTTTTCAGATTTTTAGAGAAGAAAATGCTTCTCTACATTTAACAATTAAGCATTTTTTTTCTTTTCTTTTCCTTTTTTGTGAAAAAAGAAACCCAATGATGAATGAAAACTTAGAGATAAAAACTAAAAAATGTTTTCCATAACTAAATAAGTCCAAAAATGTTTTAAACAAAGAAATGGAAGTATCACTGAGTCTTTTCCATACTATATAAACATCTAAAGATTTGAATCGTCTCTGTCCATTAATCCTAAAGTCCACATTCTATTATTCTATAAGCTGACCTTCTCCATTACACAGTTATCACTATCAATTGGGCAGGTTTTCCTGATATTGAGATAAGAGTATTATTCTGAAGTCACAGTCACTTGGACTGTAGATACGTGATGAAAAGGTGAAAGTGCACACCAAGCACACTACAGGAATGAAAAAGTGTGCTGATATTCCTGCAAACCTAGGAGGTGACCACAAACAGAAATTAACTTTTAAGGATCCGTCTGAGGAAATTAAATCAATGCTGGTGAAGGATATGTTACAAACTGTCCATAAAAAATGGGTCAAATCTAGTTTTGCTAGTCCTGTCTGTTCAACATTCTGAAGCACCAGGAAAAACATTAAAAGAACACATTAAACAATATAAATATTTGGCAAAAATAAAGTATATTGATCCAAAAAATGCCAAATAAAGTATATTGGTCCAAAAAATCACAAAAAAATCACATAATTGAGAGAAATTTTGTAGATCAATCATATCAATTGTCTGGTAAATTTTGCATCAAAAATAGATGAGAACAAAGTTCCACTCACAGTTTGCACAGCCAAAAATACAAGGAAAACATCCCTGGCAACAAAAAGCCTGAATTTTGTTTTACGCCATTCACTGTCTTCAAACTTAGAAACTCGAAGATGAAACTGAGCCTTGCAAGTAGTGCAATGAGAGAAAGCAAATCCTTCCTATAGTTGAGGTAAAAGAACAAATAAGTTAACTGGCCACATAATTTATTTGAATTTTAAGCATTAAGGCAGCAACATGGATACTTGCCTTAACCGACCGCCAATGATCAAGGCATGATCGATGCACAAACTGTTGAGTGCCTTTGCACATGCATGGAGATATCAATTCATCATCTATTATAAAAAAACAAGCAAACAGAAAAAGAAAATATTAGTCAAATTGAATTTGATTATGGGCACCAGTAACAGGACCAAGAAAAAAAAAATGAATTTCATGCGTGAACATAATAAAAGCATGCATCAAATTCTAGAAAAACTCAAATTCCATGCAACTCGAATATATGAAGATCAAAGCTTGATATATGTCCTTGAAATTGAACCACTCATATCATAGGAAAAGCATAAAGATGTACTTTTCTTGAAGAAATGAACACAAAAACCAAAACATTCTTTCACTACAATTGAAAACTACAAGAATAATTAAGTAAAATTCTGCAGTCACCCAACATGATTTTTCCTTCATTAGTATCTCACACCCAAATGACAGAAAATAGGCATAGATGCCTGAGACCAACAGTCATCTAAGCAATAACAACCCCCAAGAAGGAATTCACATAATATGTTCAAAATATAGGACTTATAAAAGGAAATGCTCGAAATACTTGAATGACGCCAAATTGAAAACTAACAGTTAATAAAGGTTCTCATCGATGGTTTCTCATGTATAATGAATCAGACACGATATTCAAGGCTTCCTAGAGTCAACTATATTTCTAGGTTCCCGCACCATACAAGCCATCATGATATTCATATAGCAATATGCATGCACACACATAAATTGAATTTGGTCAAGATAATCAAACTTATGGAAAATCAATAAGATTGAATGTAAACACAATGTCCCACCTCCCTCGCCCTCGCATTCAAGGCAAATGCGGCAACAGGCAAGAGAACCACCTTCAGCATCCTCACTCTTTATCTCATCCGAACTTGCCAGTGATGACGAAGACAACGGCGAATCCACATGTTGATTTTTAAGCAGAGGATCAGAGTCACTAGGGTTTCGCCCACCCGTCGGCTCCAACTGCAATTCCCCTTTCATCGACCCTCAAACTTCTCCACCGCGACTCAAAGAATTACCAAATGACCGAATCAATCCCTATAAAATTGAAAAACCATGCAAGATGACTCATGATCGTGAATTGACGACCAATTCAACAAATATTAAGATCAAATGAAGTAATAAATACACAAAAGTATAGAATTTATATGCATATATCCATGCATAGATCGGGGGACCTTTGTGTTCCGAAGAGGGAATTGAACGAAGACTGATTGAAGAATTCCACAGAGGAAGACTGGCGTTTTGTTCTGTATTTGGACTTCGGATGGGTCTAGGATGATGAAGCGCTCTTCTCTAAGTTGCGCCCGGTGCGTACGCCTCATCTGGGAGACTTGACTTCACTTCCGCGTCACGCCTTTGGGCGAAATGCGCGGAAAAGTAGAAATGGGCTTGTTCTTGGGCTTCAGTCTTTGGATCAGAAATATGGGCCAAGACCTTCTTGGGTATGTTTTATTTAAATCCAGCCCAAATTTTAAATTTCAAATAATTATTAGTCTCGACCTTCATATGACTTTTTCTTGGTCACTTGGCCGCACAATTTACTTATATAAAAGGGCGATTTTAATGGTTCATGTATGGTATTTATCACATCATTATTATATTATTAGTGTCAAAAATAATAATCAACTTAAACGTGAAGAGATTAGAGATCTCTCTCTCTCCTTTCTTAAAAAATGGCCAATTCAAGTTAGGCATGGCCTCAAAATAAAAATAAAAATTCAAAAAAATAAAAATATATAAGAAAGAGTAAAAGTTCGATTTACCTGAATTAAAAGAATCGAATCGACCGAACTTATTGGTTTGGTTGCATAAGATAGGTTTGGTCAATTTTTTCAAAAAGAATAATTTTTTAGTTGAAAGAACTAAACTAATCGAATCAATTGAACTTTAAAACGATATTGTTTTGATATTTATAAAATGATGTTATTTTCATCGATTTTGTGTATTTTTTATTGATTATTTTATTTTTTTTAATTTATTTATATTTCTTCAGTTTTATCGATTTGATTTGATTTTTTCAATTATCGAATATTTCAATTTTTTAGATTAGTTAGTCGATTAAATTTGATATAATTTTATTTTTTTAATTTAATTTAATCAATTAATATATTTTAATTAATTTAATATCCAAACCGACTGTTTGTATAGTCCTAAATATATCTGAGCGCACTTAAAAGTGGGACCACTATTTGGTTGGGTAGAAGACAGAGGTACTGACTGGTTTGACCAATCTTCACGCGTCAGCGTCACAATCGAGGCAATTTCCTTATAAGCCAAGTGGACTCCCTGGATTTCAAGCTTTCACACGCAGCAGCAGCAGCCGCCTCTTCCATAATTCCACCTACCGACGACCGTGACATTGACGACCGTGACGACATTTCACACAATTTCCATGTACCCAAACCTGCCAGCCAGCCAGCCAGCCAGCCAGCCACCCCATCATCACTAAGTAAACACAGTAAATTTATATCATTAAACGGTTTAAATTTGTGTGACGTTACCACATTTAAAAGTGTGTGACTCGGCCCATACACCACGAAATTAATAAAGTGCATTGGGAGGGGACAAATGAAGGGTGTGGGCCGTACGTTGTAAGCTTCCAAACGGGAGACGAGACGAAGCAAGAAATTTCGGTCATCAAATCATCATAGTATATTATATAGACAGACACCAATGACATCAAATCCACAGAACGGGAATGACACGCATTCCCGTACCAAGCTCACATAATTTACTTTACAGAGCAAATTGAATTACGATTCCATGGGCGACCAACACTTTAGTTTATTGTCTTCGTCATTCCCTGAAAATATAATCGAATCAATTGGATTGGACCATCTTGTCATCTCCAGTCCCCTTCTGGGTCAAGTCCTCCTAGCTCTTCTCGGTCCATACATCATACCCTGCATGGCGTTGGGGCAAAATTTCTTGGTAAATTATCACCAGAACGGTTGATGGATAGGATATTGCTGTCCTTGAAAATGATGATTTATCAAAATCTAAGAAACACATGAATGGAGAGTAGGCATATTAAGAAAGACGAACATATTTGAGAGAGAGAGAGACAAGAGTAGTCTTACGTACTGTTGGAACTCAATGTTTATGAAGGGAGCAGAAGAATTAGCAATGATTCCAAAGGCCGTCTGCGACAAAACCATGGCGGTGCCGGAGATCGAAGGTGGAGAAACCGCAGTGGGGCCATAATCAACAATCCTTATCTGAATTGTCTGGCCAATAACACATCCGTACGGCTCGCTGGCACTGATGCATCTCACCAGATACTGCCTCCCGCAGGCCGCCCCGTTGTCCCATATCTCATCCCCCGCGGCGGCGAACTGATTGTTCGACGGGAACTGCGACGGGTCGTTCCCGTAGCACGCAGTTGCTGCAACACAAGAAGAGCGTTTGAATCAGGAATCTTGTCAAACAGATGGCTGAATATATATGACTGTTTTTTAGCTTTTGCAATGGGGAGTTGGTTACTAACGCGTGTATGGCGGAGCGTACTGGGCGGCGGTGCTGACGTCGCCATTGGAGGGGCGTGGAAGCTTGGCGAGCATGAGCAAAAGAAGAGGCAGCCATTGGAGGACTGCTTGAGCTCTGGGCATATTGGAGAGAGGCCACGCAGAGAGGGATCAAGGCTATTTTATGGAAGAAGAAGAAGAAGAGCATGGTGTATGGATTCCCATCAAGTCAACAATTGTCATCAAGTCAACGAGTAACTTAAGTGATTATTTAACATGATTAATCGTTCCCGTTTTCCCTACCATGGGGGCAGTGTTTGTTAATTAAAGATAAAAAAAAAAGTGAAATATAAAAAATATTTCTTATTATATTTATTATATTTATTTAGTAATATTTAAAAAAGAAAAAATGATAAATTTATTTTTTTTCTTTTCAGATAAATTTATGTTGATTCTTATTCAGATAAAAAAAATGACGGATACGTCATCTAATATATTTTAAAAATTTAATAATTAATTTGATAAAAATTTTAAAATACTTTTTACCTTTATCTTGATAATTTCATATCTTGATTCGATAAATATTCAAATATTTTATTAATACAATCTGATTTTATTTATTTAATAAAAAAATCACTTCCTTATGTATATGCCTAAGATGATTATTTATATTATATATATATAATTATACAAATATGTTCTCATGTTCGTGTCAAGTTTACCTGGCATTGACATGCAAGGAGGGTATTGGGGAGTGAGGCCCACATCCCTTATCTCATTTTGTCGCATCAAACAAACATTATGTTATTCAATGTGAATAATATAATATTATCAAAAATTTTGATAATCGGTGGGTCAATTATGGTATGAATGATTGTTTCTTTCGTATTTAAATAAAGTTGGTGAGGATTTGGCAAAAATAAATAAATGAAGTTAGGTGAGAGAAGCTTCAACTTCAAGCTATGGTTGCAAGTTAGAAAATTGATCTTTAAATGCATTAATTATGTTTGTATTAGTTAAATTGATTTAAAAATATAGATTTAAGAATATAATTAAAATAATAATAAATTTAAATCAGTTCTTATTAGGTTTATAGACCCCAAAAAGTGGACTCTTAATCAAATTGATTTTAATTAAGAATAATTTTTTAGATCTACAATCAAATTGGCCTATTAAACAAAACAAATTAATCATCTTAGTTTAGTTTAAAATAGCACATTTATAATATTAATAAGTCAAATCTTTCAAAAGAAGCTTTTTAAGATAAATTTGAGACAATGTTAGAAACTTTATTGCCATTAAACTTATAAATTGAGGTAGGTATAAGTAAAATAAGGTTATATCAAAATAATATTTGAATGCTTTTTGAATCAATATATGGGATGGTCAATATAAGAATTGAAAACATTATAAGATTTTTATCAAATTATTTGTTAAATTTTTTGAAATGTACTAGATAATATGTGCATCATTTTTTCTTATTTGTAACGAGTAAAATAAATTTATCTGAATGGAGGAGAGATAAATTTACCTAAAATATTTAAATAAAAAGTCACGTAACTTCTTTTTCAAATATCACCATATAAATTTAATAAATATAATAAAAAATACTTTTATTTAAAATATATTTCATATTTCACTTTTCATATTACTTGACAAAGCAACTAGAATACCTTATTAATTTTGAGAATTAAGTCTAAAATCAGTGTATCTCTCTCCAAATTATCATCTAGTATATGGTTAAAGTTTGCTCATTGAGACGCCACTTTAGTGTCAATTTTTCTTGTCCTACTCTTGAAAAATGTGATATCTGGGCCACCCAACTAGGGCTCCAAGTCTGAAATTTGGCATTACCCAATATTTAGTCTAAAAGTTTATGAGGTCTTGTCTAATTTAGGGTTATGAGATTAATATAATAGATTTTTTTTTTATAATATAAAAAACTTGAGGAGTACTTAATACACATATAGCTTTTAACTTAAACCATGTTAGTCTCTCGAAAACCCATTATCTACTTACTCCATTAGTTTAGGTGAATAGATAAATTTATCACAAATTAAAATATGTCTAGTCACTCGAATAGACACAAATAATTGTACAATTCTACATAGAGGCAGAATTAAATTTATGCTCTCTCGATATTCCCAGCTTTCGAATGCATGTGGTAGACCGTTTATGTTATCCCGAAGAGTTATAATAGAATTACTCAAAAAATAAGGTACTTAGTTGTGGATAAATTTTTTTTCCAAAATTGCTATTATTATAAAAATTATTAAATTATTACTATTTTAAATTATTTAATAAGCTATTAATGTTAGTTGAATTTGCTAGTTTAACCAAGGGTTTTTTTAAGAAGAAAAAGTAATAAAATATATAGTACAATTAAGGATTGTTAAAATGGAAATAAGTAATCAAAAACTATTTTTCTATTTTGTTATCAAAATAGGGGAAACAAAAATTAAAAATTGAAAACAAAAAATATTCTAAATGACCTTAGTTTATATAGTAGTTTAGTATTTTTCTTAATAAATATGATAAAATGTGACCATTGGGATTTGGGCCATTAGGACAAAGACTTTTTGTGATTATGGTTTATTTTTGCCCCCAAAGGTTATTGTCATTTGAGTTGACAAAGGGACCAAATTTACACCGATAATATTTGGACAACAAGATAATTAATACCATATCCTATGATATTTCTTTATTAAAGCTAACATTTTTGTAAATTTAAATTAGGGTGCGTTTGATAGGATGAAAAATAAGGGTAGAATTTGAATTCTATCTAAATTTTAAGAAATTTTATCAAACAGTTTTTCAATTCCATGAAATTCAAATTAACTAAAAGTGAATATTTTCTTTGAAATCAATAAATTAGAATTCCTAGAGGTTAAGATGAGAATTGAAATTCCTTTTACTCTCATTTTTCATCTCTATCAAACACAATCTTAGAGACTTTTTATTGTAAGTTAGTTGTAAAGATAGTTGATTTATTAGAAAAAATGGGTTCTTGTATGAAGGTTGAATGGAATGAACAAATTTTTAATAAATATGGTAGAAAAAGGCTAAAAATACTTGATGGGAGTGTCTTGGGTACGATATGAGTTACAGGATTTTGTAAAAGAAAAAATTATAGATAAAAATAAAAGTAAATTGTAAATAACACTCTTGAGCTTTGGCTAAATTGCAAGAATCTCCTATGTTTGAGAAATGACAATGACAACCTTTGATGTTAAATAAAAGAGGTTAAATAATCAATTTATCATTTATTCTTTATCTTCAAAATAAAAAATAATCTAGCTAGGATGAAAGGTTGGATAGAATGCACAAGTTTTCAACAAACATGATAGAGAAAGACAAAAAAATATTTGGTAGGAATATTTTATGTATAATACGAGTTATAAGAATTTTATAAAAAATATAATCATAGATAAAAATAAGAGTAAATTGTAAAGGACACTCCTAATGTTTGGCAAATTTGCTAAAATCCTTTGATGTTTTAGAAATGGCAATGACTACCTTCATTGTTAAATAAAAAGATAAAATAACTAATTTATCATTCATCATCTATTCTTAAATTAAAAAATAAAAAATAACCCAACTGGAACCCATTAAGTTCATTGGTGGTGTCGATAATAAAACTAATGGGTTCTTTACCGGCACTAACGATTAATCCAAATATGGGTTCATCACTATTGGGATTGAAAAGAGAGATAAATGATAAATAGAATAAGATTAAGAAGAAATTAGCAATGCATTTGGGTTGAAGAAGAAGAACCCATATTTGGGGTTGAGAAGAAAGAAGAATAAACGAAAATGAACAAAAGAATAAGAAAAATGAGAAGAAATTGATGATGAACCTAAATCTAGATTCATGAAAAAAAAGAGAAATAAAATAAGAAAAAAGTATGCACATGAGAGGAAAAAAATATGAATATAAAAAGAAGAAATCAATGATGAATCTAGACTCAAGTTCAAAAAAGAAAGAGAATATATGAACAAAAATTGATGATGACGATGATGACGACATACAAAATAAAATAAAATAAAAGTATAAGAAACTGACAATAGACCTGAGTTGGGCTTCTTCAACCCAAATATGTGTGACAAAGAAAGAAAAAAAAAAGAAAAAAAGAAATTTATCACACATCGTCAATATTGACCATAAGAAAAGAGATAAACAAAATAAAGATTTGAGAAGATAGATGGACATAAATAAAAAATGAGAAAAAATATTTAAATATAAGGATATTTTGGTTATTTTTTAATATTTAACCAAAGTTAATTAACAATTAAAAAAATTACAACCTAACATTAAACATCAAGGGTACTATTTGTAATTTCTCGGAACACTTTCTACAACAACTCTAAACTTGAAGGGTACTACATTAAGTTTTCTCTAAAAATAATCATGACCTAAAATTCATATAATCTAGTCCATATAATAAGATTAAGATTTGATATATTATTATTTAAATAACTACTAGTTTTTCTAAATTTTTTTCCCTCTGTTTAGCTAAAAAGCACTTAATCTTAACAAAATTAAAAACTCAATTTTAGGTGTACAGTATGACGTACATAAAGTGTAAAAATCGAGAAACAGATTTAAAATAATAATAATTTAATATATAACAATATTATCACTAAGAAATTGAGACGTATATCCTTATTATGTTTATAACTTCGCCTATAAAATCAACATTTAAGTGAAATATCTATCATACATGTGTATAAATTCTAAATCTCTATCATTGGTTATCATTAATATTTTTTTAAATATTTTATAATTACTAATTAATTAGCGAGAGAAGATTTGGATTAAACCTAGCTTAAGTTTAATTAACTAGGGGGGTGTTGGTGTATAAAGTAAAAATAGCAAGACCTTTAAAAACAAAAATAAATTATAAGAAATTTGGTTTTAAAGGCAATTTACTCCTATAAATATAAATAGTAAAAAAAAAAATATATCATTTCCGGAACTGGAAGCGTGCGAAGGGGCTGCTGCGGATGAGTTTACGATTTTGTTCTCTTTCTCACTCGTCTCAGAGAAAGCTGAATTCGTAAGAGAACCCGGCAGAGAAAGAATTCGCGAGAGGGAGAGAAGAGAGAATGTCCGGAAAAGGGGCAAAGGGTTTGATAATGGGGAAGACCCCAAACGCTAGCAAGGACAAGGACAAAGACAAGAAGAAGCCGACCTCTCGCTCCTCTCGCGCCGGCCTCCAGGTGCTTCATCTCTCTCTCTCTCTCTCCCTCTCTTTTTATGTGTGTGTGTGTGGGTGTATACACACCTGTGCAAGTTTCGATTTGGTATTATTTCTAGGGTTGAAATTGTCTTGGGCCTCTGAAAAGTTGGAGTGGAGGAGAGAGTAGCGTCTTCGAGAAGGGCTGGACTTTTGGGGTTCTAGGAAAATGCCCCTCCTGTGTTCGGATACCATTTAGTTGAAAGAATTTTTGGGATTGAAAGATTGTTATTCGAATTGATTCAGTGAAATGGGATGTGGGTTATGAGGTTTAGTGAAGATAGGGGAATAATTGCGTCGATTTTACTTGAGAACCGAACTAAAATTGATCGTTAGACTAAGAGGCTGCGAATTCATGTTAAAACTAGTGCTCACGTGCATGAATGCTGGATAGTCGGTTTATCTCGTACATTGCATATTTGCTAGAAATTTTGGTCCTTGGCGTTGTGATTCCATTTTTAGATTAGTATAGGAACTTTAACTACACTTTAAAAATAAATAAATCAAACTAATATTACGAGCATGCTTAATCAAATATATGTAAATATAATAGGAGATACCTTGATCTTTAATCCTTCTTTTTGCCTGAAGGATGATCACTAATGTGATAAGGGTTTGATCTTACCTCTCATTCTCTATTTTATGTTTACTCTTAAGTGATGGGATGAGACAAACTTCATTTGAGTGGAGTGAGCGGCCAAGTGCCCCTTTATGTAGGTGCTTTGGTGAGTGTCTGAGGAAATAAAGAAAGAAAAGGCTTGGTTTGTGATTTTTATGGTTTGAGTGTGGTTAATTTTTAGGAAACTTAAGCAGAACTGTATTGATGAACGAAACTTCTGTTCCTTACAAATGGTGTTAACTCTCCCCCCCCCTCCCCCCCCAAAACCCAAAAATGAAGAGAAAGAATAAATCTTTGGCTATTTTGTATGACATGTCTCCTATCAACTGGATTCATCCTTGAAAAAGATTTTGAAATCTATGGAATATCTTGAGTAGATATCGAAATGTCACGACCATGACAATTAATTAATTTATTTTTACAGTAATTTAATTTATTTTTGCAAGATGAGTTAGTTATTATTGTAACTCCCGGTTATGGATTGATTTAGGAGGTTATGGAGTCATTTGGGAGCAGTTATTGGCAGTGGAGAAGTGGTAAATGCCCCTTAAAATCTATGGATGACTTATATATAAAGCTATAACCACATGGCCAAGAGTCATTATGAGTATTGTGAATTAAAGATCTTCCTTTTTCTCTGCAATTCTCCCTTACTTTCTCTTGGATATCTCTATTTCTCCCTACTCCTTGTCTAAATTATCCTTTATATATTTGAATTCTCCCTCTTAATCAGTTTGATTCTTCTCCCTTTTTCTCTATATTTCTCCCTCTCTTTCAATTCTCTCATCAAAGGAGTTATAGTTAGGCTTGAGTTCCTGACAAATTGGTTTCAGAGCAGTCCGGTTCTTAGAAGCAATTACAGTCTGTCACAACCCCAAGGATCCCCACGGCTATAATTGTTATTATATTAGTAGATAGCTTACACGCAATACACAATAATTGTAATTTCCTTTCATTTTTTCTATTATAGGGCTTTGTTCTTATCTATAGGCAGTTAGACTCTTTGTTGTATTGCACATGGGTGCATGTGGGCAGGCTATTAGGCTATATATAAGCCACAGCTAAGGATGGGAAGAATTATGTTTTGATTGATGAATGAATTCCCTCAATTTCCCTCTCTAGAATTCTCTTCCAATCTTCCTCTCGTTTCCCTTTGCTCTCTCTAATTTCTCCCCTTCTTTGTTTTGATTCCCTCTCCTTACTGTTCCTTTGTAATCCTTCCCCCATTTATTGCTGCATTTTCCTCCCTCTCCATCTAATTTCCCTCTGATTTCTCTCAATTTCCAATCCTACCCTAGGCTAAACCCTAGGTACACAACACCCAAACCCTTTGGATCAAAGGGTTTGACAATGGAGAAGACCCCAAACACTAGCAAAGACAAGGCCAAAGTTAAGAAGAAGCAATCTTGCTCTCCTCTCATATCGACCTTTAGGTTCTTGATCTCTATATATACATGTATGTGTGCAATGCAAGCTTTGATTTTGTATTGTTTGTGGGGTGAGAAATGATTGAGTTTATGAAAAGTTATTGTGGAGTAGTGTCTTCAGGAAGTGGTGGACTTTAGGGTTTCACGAAAAATGCCTCTTGTGCTCTGAGACCATCTAATGGAAAGAACATGTTGGATGTTGTCATTATCCTAGGGTTTAGATTGGAATTTAGGAAGGAACCGAGGGAAGATTAGACAAAATGGAGGGAGAATTAGACTGAAAGAGAGGGAGATAACAACAAGAATAGAGGGAGAAATGCAAACGAGACAGAGAAAGAGAGAGAATCGGGAGAGAGATTAGAACAATTCAGAGGGAAATCAAAATTCAATATCATTCAGCAACATGACATTCTCTAATTGATCTAGCCTATTTATAGGCTGTTCTATCCCATACAACTGAAAGGGTACAAACTGCTACAACAAAGTACCACTAAAGAGAATTGCATATAATACACAATTACTACTATATCCTTGAGGGATCCTTGGGGTTGTGATAATTTTTCCCTCCTTGAGAGAGTTCTTGTCCCCAAGAACTTACAGTGATTGGCCATGGTTCTTCATCCAATCCCTGCCTTTGCTATCTGATTTATCCCTCTTTCTTTCTTTCTCCTTCTAGGCCTCTTCCTCTTCACTTTTATGTTCATTCTCTTTTGCTTTTCTTGCAAATGTAAAATGCAGTCCTCAAAGATATCCATGATAAAGCTCTCTTCTCCAATTGATCTGCAAGTTCCAGTAATGTCCTGGACCTTCATACAGGAAGTACGACTTTCCTCTGCCTCTAGCTTCTTTCTTTGGTCCAGCTTCATGTAGTCATATCTAGAGTTAGACCTCCTGTAATAATTTTCTGGAGTATAGAGGTCCAAAATTCCTATTCTGAAGACTTCATCAGCCAATGTAAGATTGTTCAGGTCCGAATTGTTTGATCAGAACTTCTTTAACTGCATGTGGACTGTCACGAACTTGATCCAGCCTAGGATAGATGTCACAGGCATACCTCTCATCAGCCGCATGAAAGTTGTCTTCATTGCACTCCTCCTCTTCCAATGCTACTTCATCAGCTTCTTGCAAATATAAATTATGATCCTCATAGATCTCCTTGTTGAATTTCATTGTTAGGACCGTAGGTTTCGAATCTACGATTTATAGTTGACAGTCATGAAAGAAGAAAGAAAGAGAGGGAGAAATGAGAAGATTTAGGGAGAAAACATGGAGAAGAACAGATGGAAACAGAGAATAGAGAGAATTCAGGGAGAAAATAGAGAGAAGAATAGAGGGAAACAGAGAATAGATAGAGAGAAAAATGAGATAACTTCAATATAATTCCCTTCAAAATTTTCTCGTCCTCAAGAAAATCAAAGGAATTGAGCAACTCAAGGAAATTGAGCTAGCAGATCTGGCAGAAATTCCTAGGTATTGTTATCTAGGTGCATCTTCAAGGAAAATTTTATCAGCCACTTCAATTTCTTCATAAAATTCTTGTATATCAAGATAAAGGGGCTGACACTTAATAGTATCCATTATTGCTGAGTCGAGACACTCTAGGCAAAGCTTTCGGCCATCATCTAGGGCAACATATCTTGTTTCTCTTGGCTCCATTCACACACAGCTACAACACCGAGGAGTCCCATCATGCTAATGGAAAGGATAGCACTTTTGGACCCAAAAAGGATGTGCTCAATATTTAATTAACCCAGCAGCATTTGTGGGTATAAAATGCTTGTAGACGTCACATTTTGGGTGATAGTGCTCCTTATAGCAAGACTTGTGATAAGGATAATTCCTAGACTTGGAAAACTCATAATCGCAAATTGGTTGATTACATGGCATCTAAAACATCATGGATGCCAAATTGCACCCATGTAATTCAGGAATCTTCCATAACCAATCTCAGTGTTACAACCATCACATATCTTGAACCCTGTTGAATAGGGAAAAGGAATAGGTTGATAAATATTAACATTTCCATCTCAGGATGGAGATTCAACATTCAAGCTTTCTTGTATAGCTTTGGTAGATTGTTCATCTTCTTTTAATGGGGACTCATTATCTTCTAGAATTAGATCAGGATTCTCCTTCGATGGAAAGTTTCCCGGTAAGTTGATTTGCGGAATTTTAGAAAACATCCGCAAGAACCCATCGAGTCTTAGTCAGTCCATCTATCGAAGTAACTAACTTGTTTTCCAATGATTGAATTGCTTTGTGATGCTTACTTGATCCTTCTTCCAATGCCTCAATTCAGTTTTGCAGACCACAGACTTAACTTGGTTAACCTGTGCCTCCAATTGTTTCATTCTAGTTTCGTCTGCCATCTCTAATAGATCAAAGCTATCAAATTAGTAGTCCAAGAATCCATCACTCTGATACCAATTGTCATGATCCTAGAGTTTAGATTGGAATTTAGGAAGGAGGAACCGAGGGAAAATTAGACAAAATGGAGGGAGAATTAAACTAAAAAAGAGGGAGATAACAACAATGATAGAGGGAGAAATGCAGACAGAACAAAGAAAGAGAGAGAATTGAGAGAGAGATCAGAACAATTGAGAGGGAAATCAAAATTCAACATCATTCAACAACATGACATTCTCTAATTGATCTAGCTTATTTATAGGCTGTTCTATCCTATACAATTGAAAGGGTACAAACTACTACAACAAAGTACAATTAAAGAGAATTACATATAATGCGTAACTACTACTATATCCTGTTAGGACCCTACGGTGGTTAATTGGTGGTTAGAGGGTTGAGATGGTTATATGGGGGTTGTAACAGTGGTTTGGCAGTTGTAACAAGTAACAGTAGGGTGTTAAACGGTTGAAGGGGCAGTTAGGTGGTTGGGTAGATTGTTAATATGGTTGGGAAATAACCACCGATTGTTAACATGCAACTGCCAATGATTGGCGAAGGATGGGCCTATATAAAGGGGCTTTCCCTGCCAATAAAAGCATCGATTAATTCTTTGACAAACTTTAAATTCCTTCTCTATCTCTCAATTTCCCTCTGTTTCACTTTCTCTCTCCTGTTTCTCCCTCTCTCTTTCTCTCTTCATTCCTACCCAAATTCCCCTCACTCGAGGAGAATTACCTTGTCAGGACCGAGACCTTGACATATCCTTGAGGGATCCTTGGGGTTGTGATTGATGTTTTGGGGTTAAAAGATTGTCATTTGAATTGATTTAGCAAAAATGAGAAATGGATTTTGAGGTTTGGTGAAGATGGATAGTTGGGAATGATTGTGTAAATCTTTCCTGAGAACCAAATATCTATACTACAATTGATAATTAGAGTAGGAGGGTGCAAATTAATGTTAGAACTAGATATGGAGGAATGTTGGAGAGTTGATGTGTATTGAGTTTTTTGAGGAATTGAAGGACATTATGCATTCTAGAAGAGGGATGATTGTGAGAAAATAAAGAAAGAAAAAGTTTGGTTTGATTGTGGTTAATTTTGGGGAAATGTGTTGAAATAGATCTTGCTAAAACACACACACACGATTTCCTCTCACAGCTGAACACAACCCTTCACTACTTAACTCAGAACCGATACCAGAAAGATACAAGAACACAACATCAAATCACAAACACTCACACAACAACAAGAGGATTTATCCTAGTTCGGAACTCTTAAAAAGATCCTACATCCAGACTGATATGACCTTGCTTTCACTATCTTGAAAACGGAATACAAGATTACACATGCTGTTCGCACACCCTCAGCCCAATTACCAGACCAAGAACTAACCAGAGATTACAAAGAAAAACCCTTTACTCTCACCTATACACAGCACATACTCTTCCCACAAGAAAGACCGCAAAACCTAAAGATATAAGAGACCCTCACGCCCTTCTATTTATAGAACATAGAGGGCAAGAATTACAAGATTGAAATAACCCCTACTGCTATTACAAGACTGCCCCTGATTTACATGCTTCTAGAAGATTTATTCTAACTACTTCTAACTAACACTATACTACTGAGCCCTAGTCTAATCCTTAAGCAAATATTTCAATAAAACGTAAACAGAAATTCTCTGATGAATGGAACTGCCATTCCTCAGAAATGGTGACACTGTTTTTTTGGTTTCATTAAATGAATAGATAGAATCCTTCTTTGGCTATTTTGTATGGATGCATCCCTGGTGGACTGGATTAATCATTGAATTGGATTTTGTAGAATATCTAGAATAGATAAAAAAAAAAAAAATTGAATTAATGGGGAATGATTGTGTGAATCTTTGGTAACCCTTTGGCTTTCTTTCTTCTATGCACACACCAAGTTACAGATAAAGACATTCTCCTTTTTTTTCCACCCCTCTATTGTGGTGGGTTGTATGAATTTTGATAAGTAGAGCATTTTTAGAGATTCCTTTGTGGGTGTTGCTAATTATGCAATGCTCTAGCAGATAAGATGATCTATGCTAGCGTTCGTATGATCCTGAACCTGAACCATGAAATAATAGAAGCTCATACACACATTTTAGTATACAGTTTGGTGCATGGAATTGAAGTTGATTTTAATTTGTGCTGGGCAAGGTAGTTGTTAAGAGTTGTATTGGCCTATCTAGGAAAGTACAGATTAAAGAAAGGGGATTTGGGAAAATATGTTGTTTTTATAAACTTTGTGAATCTTAAACTCTTATAGGAATTGCTTTTAGATATTTCCTTTACTTTGTAGCTTGAAATCATTCCTTTTAAGTTCTGGCATAATCTTTTGGCTTGATAAATTCTGATTGTGATCTTGTCTTGTTCCAAATCATGTTTGTTTAATTGCTGAAATCAATTTTATTTAGTAGCCCCTGTTAGTAAATCAAAACTTGAAATGCATTCTTTTATCTGTTTCTCATATTCTCTTATAATAAATCTGTTGATTTATTTATTCTTCTCATCCAATGTGTCACCCTGTTGATTACGATACTGTTATGTGAAGGTTCATTTAGAAGTGGTTTCTGCTTCTCTAAGATACTAGGGACAGGTTTGAGTTGTGGAAACTGCCTCTTACCAAAAAGCAAGGGGAATGCTACATATGAATATGACCCTTTCTTGATTCTCACAAAGTGGGGATCCTCGTCCACTTGAACCCCCCTTTTTATAAAAATTTCAATATGCAAAGCTGGGATACCAAGGCAAGCTGAACAGGCTCCTAATCACTCTGTAACTCATCTTTCCTATTGAACAATCTATATCTACAAAAAATGCTGCATTGAACATGCAGTTTCCATTTGGTTGGACCCATAAGGACCACTGCAATGGGAGAGTCGGAGCCACTGCTGCTGTCTACACTGCAGCTATCTTGGAGTAATTAACTGCAGAGGTATTGGAGCTGGCTGGCAATGCAGGTTAGGATCTGGAGGTGAAACATATCTCTCCCAGACACCTGCAGCTTTGAATTTGTATTGTTTGTGGGGTGAGAAATGATTGAGCTCCTGAAAAGTTAGTGGAAGAGAGAGCAGTGTCTTTGGAAGTGGTGGACTTTTGAGTTTCTGGGAAAATGCCTCCTATGTGCTGAAAGCATCTAGTTGAATGAACGCGTTAGATGTTTTTGGAGTAAAAGATTGTTATTTGAATTGATTTAGCAAAATGAGAAATGGATTTTGAGGTTTAATGAAGATGGATAGTTGGGAATGATTGTGTCAATCTTGCTTGAGAACCAAATATCTATACCACAATATAATTAGATTATGAAGCTGCAAATTAATGTTAGAACTAGTGCACATATGGAGGAATGTTGGAGAGGCAACGTATCTCATATATTGCATATTTGCTAGAGATTTTTGGTCCTTGGTGCTGCGATTCCAGGACATGAATTGGGTTTTTTGAGGAATTGAAGAAAGAAAACACTTGGTTTGAATGTAGTTAATTTTGGGGAAACATAAGTAGAATTCTTTTGATGAATGGAACTAGATTTTGGATTTTGTAGAATATCTTGATTGTCAGAATTTTGAATTAACAGGGAATATGATTGAATCTTTGTTGACCCTTTTATTTATTTTTTTTCTATGATGCATGTATCAAGTTACAGATAAAAAGGCCTTTTCTCTTTTTTGAGAAGAAGATCATTTATAGAGATTCCCCTCAGGGTGTTGTTTCATTACACAGTTAAGATTATCAATGCTAGATTTCAGATTATCCTGAACCTGAAACATGAAATAATAGAAGCTTGGGCAAACTTTTTAGGATACAATTTTGTTGCATGGATTTGAAGTTGAAATTAATATGTGTGTGCTGGAGTAGTAGTTTTTTGTATTTTTATTGGCCAACCTAGGAAAGTGTAAAGGGGATTTGGGAAGTATATTGTTTTTATAAGCTTTCCCATCTTAAACTCTTTTAGGGATTGTTTCTAAAACCTCCCTTTACTTTTTGTAGTTTGAAATCGTTCCTTACAAGTTCTAGGATCTTTTGACTTTGTAAATACTGAATCTGATCAAGTCTTGGTCCAAATCATACTCTTTTAATTGCTGAAATCAAATCCACTAGCCCGTCAGTAAATCAAAACTTTAGACCTATAGAGGGTAGGAATGTGTATCTTATAGCAATGGTAAGTCAGCTCCAATTTGACCTGGGTGCCCTGTGTTCAAAACATGTAAACAGATCTTTGCATGCTTGTGTAATTTGTCCTTCTTTGATTAGCACAGGATACTTCAAAACTAAGCCGTTGATTTTTGTTCAGGGAGTTTTCTTATCTTGAACAGATTCTGATGCTGTTCATTTCCCATTGAATGACATAAAATTGTCCTATCGGCTGCAAAGTGCAACCATTCAGGTTTATAAGCAGCACTGTGTGGCCTTGAGAAGGAAAGGATGCTAACTCCACTTTCCGCCCTAGGAAACGCTAATGTAATAAAAACCTGATGGTTGTTTATCTGGACTTTGAAACAAAAAATTTTAGGTTTCGTATTAAAAAAAAATCATTTTGGGCAGTGAGCAACAGGTTTAGATGCCTTTGATTCTTATTATTTTTATGAACTTCTCAACTCATCTTCTTTTCCAAGATTGATTTATCCTAACTTCTTCCTGAATATCCCCAAAAGAAAACATATATATGAGTGGGAATTTATATTGAAGGAAATTAGTTCTTTTGGCTTGCTTCTCCATTATCATCTTGTAACTGTTTCTCAAGTAGCTCTCATGTTCTTCTATAATAATTCTGTTGATTATTCATTTCTTTTCATCTAATCTGTCAGCCTGTTGATTATGACCCTGTTATGTGAAAGTTCATTTAGAATTGGTTTTTGCCTCTCTAAGAAACCTAGGGACATGTTAGGCCATTAATATGGCTGTAGCCATGGTTAGAGAAGGTCACACTGATGAAGGTTCTATACATTTTGATTGTGATGTTACAATGAATTCTGTATTGCTTATAAATATTTTGCGGGGTTGGAGCTGTGGAAGCAATCTTCCGAAAGAGGGGAAGCCTGAGTACAAATATGTCTTCTCCCAACCTTCAGAAAGAGGGGATCCTGGGGAATGCCTTTTTGTATAGAACTTTCAACTTCCAAGGACGGCATACCAAGGTTAGCTGAACAGGCTGGCTCTTTGCCACTATGTAACTCTCTGTTTCTGATTGAAAACGCAGTTTCCAGTCGGTCGTATCCATCGCCTGCTGAAATCGAGGACCACAGCCCATGGCAGAGTGGGAGGCACTGCTGCTGTCTACACCGCTGCTATCTTGGAGTATCTGACTGCCGAGGTTCTCGAGCTGGCTGGCAATGCCAGCAAAGATCTGAAGGTGAAACGTATCACGCCCCGACACTTGCAGCTTGCGATTCGGGGTGATGAGGAGCTTGATACCCTCATCAAGGGCACCATAGCTGGGGGAGGTGTCATTCCTCACATCCACAAGTCCCTCATCAACAAATCCTCCAAGGAGTAGGTTAAGAATTGAGCTTGCTCTCTTTTACCTGAAACTGTGAAACTTCTTTTCACCCTTATGTAACTAAGCTATCTGCTGTGCTACTACTCTTAGGTTTTTCTTTAGTTATGCATATGGTTCTGTGTCTATTTACTGTCATTGCACATTAGTTGGATGAATTCTGTCAGTACATTTGAGCATTCACCAATTCATTATTTGATCAGAAGACAGCTGCAACATTGGACATCACATAGATGATTTCGAACAATGGAAGCTGTGGTATAGCCATGAACTTGAGGATAACTGTCTTAAAATAAGACAAACTCATGAAAACTGTATTTCATGAGCTTCTTTGAGAACTTTTGTCAATGAAAATGTTTTTAGCGGCTTCAAAAATTGTTATTATCAGACAAGAGATATGTCCTCAATATCTCTGGAATTTTGGATTTTGAACTTATAGCCATGCAATGAGAGGCCAAAACGATCATGCTTCCAATGGGATGAGAAAGATTTCAAAATCCTAGACGTAGGTCTTTCTGCGCAATTTTTTCACAAGTATAGTGAGAGAGTGATCAAGTTCCATTTACAAGTTAATAAATTTATATCCATTCCTAATATTACTGCATACTGCTGCACCAACCAGACATCAGCTGAAAGAGAACAGTTGGTGAAGATGCAGTAGAAAGCTAATCCAATGAGAACTCCTCCAGCCATGTAAGCACTTCATTCCTCTTCAATGCGAACCATTAAGAGAAAAAAGATGATGACATCAGCAACTAAGGAAATAGGAAATCTGAAGGGCAATGGAGAAACTGAATTTCAAGAAGAATTTAACATCTCGCAGTATCATCATCATGACAAATTTCTTACAAATCTAAGTAGAAATTTCAAAGAATAACAACCACCTTTCATGACAGAGACAAGAGAATTGAAATTACACGCACTAAAGCAAGTAAAACAGAACTTGCTTCTTTGAAAGATGCAATAAGGTATGTACATATCAAGAAGGAAGAACAAAAATAAAAATAAAAATCTAAATAGGATTTTAAAGGGCAATTTTGCTGCTGAATTAGCAGTATATAAAAGATAAAAGGATAGAGAGGAAATCCAGGATATGGTACTACTTCAATTTAAACTTAATGAGGGGAAAATTTTCAACTTACAGTTTGTTGTCGTCTAGCTGCCAAATGGGGTTCAAGATTATTATCTATTTGAGAGAGTTTTGTACCGAGATAAATGGCTTGAGCATAATTAGAAGTTGTTGGACATAAAAGCACATATATCTTACAGTCATTTACTTGTTCTGTTTCCTTAATTTTAGTATCTGTCAAGAGCTACTCCTACTGCTAGAATATTTTCTCCCCTACATGAAAGAATTCGAGATTAGATATTCAAAGTTTGATGCAGTTTCCAAGTGAGGAAATAGAAGAAAATATTAAAAATATGGAAGTCAAAACCATATACATGAATGGGACTCTTCTGTCATACCATCGTAAAACTCCAAGTTCGACCAGGATCATTGTAGCGAGCAAGCAAACAACCCGTTTTAGGTCTGAGTCCATCCCTCATAAGACTAGCACGTAGTGTTTTCTCTTTTTCACGAACAATATCCTCTATAGGCTTCCCACTGAACTTTGTTACTGCTGCAATCCCTCCTTCCACTTTTCTTAGGTTAACTGTTTCTTGATTAGGATCTGGCAAACTGTTGGGCAAAAACACATTTTCTTGTGTTATTCCATGTGTAAACTTAATGGAAAGAAAGGAATTTTATCTCAAGCACTTTCCAATCTTCTCTGCTATACTAGACAGAAATTGTAAAAACTACTTCAAGTAGTTTCATTTTTATAAGTTTGAGAACCTAAACTCAAGAATAAAGTTCACCTGCTTATTTCTTTCTCAGATGGAAGAACTATCTGGATGGAGACTTTAGACATTTGATTGTCAAATGTCTGGGTGAAGACAGGGGTCGTCATGGGTATTTTCTCCTCTGAGGAGTTCTTCCCAAAGATATACCTTCACATATAGGATTAAATATCAAAATTTAAGGTAAAAAAGATGAAGACATCTCAAAAGAGAAAGAGAGGAACAATTGCAAGCATGCTTACCCAGCTACAGCATTAAAGCCAGTTGAGCCAGAAAGCTTGTCCCCATCTGTTTCTACAACAATAAATGGGGAATACTTCCTGATCTGCACAAATATTTATGAAACTCTAATCAAGCCTATGCTGTACCTTTATTTACACATTAGAATTTCTGAAGAATCGTGAACATGATAGGCGATATTAGCAGCACGACTAACTTTCTCATTAAGAGCTTCCCTTGCCAGTTCAAATAACTTAGTTTAAATATTGATCATAATGTTGACTTCAATTTAGACCATTATCATTGCACATACAGTAGAAGCATAAGATGCAATAATCCTTACCTCATAGTTCGCAGTCCTCTTCAGGATCTCATATCTGGGAGATTCTAAGTCGGGAGTCTTGTAAATCCGTAGCTGCAAGAATTGCTCTCACAAAATTCTATAAGAAAAGATATCAATAAGAGAGATAAATTTTCAAAATTTAAGGAAACTACCTGCTTAAATACATCCCGTAGTCCCTCTAAAGAGAAATAGTCGTTATTTTCTATGGAATCCCAATAGTCCTGCAAAAACAGAGAAGGGAAATACAAAATTAAAGGAAAAAAAAAAGAAGATAGGTTAAAAAAAGTTAATTGCTAATATGGTATTGTTTTAATTTCTGTAATGATATAGGGGGAAATTACCACATGGCTGCAGAACTTCTCGGTCTCCGGATTGATACCCATAATTGAAGTCCCTGTGAAAATCAGCTCTGGTTTCCATGGCAACAAAATGAACCTCATTACCATGGTCCATCTTGTGGTTATCTCAAAAGGCCCTGTCTATAGCAACTAAATCAATTGAAGATGCAAAATTCATATTGAATTTTTGAGCTTCTGAATCTCTCTCCCAACATCATAAAGCAGATATTCAAAATGACTTTGTTAGATTCTTTTTAAGCAGTAGCTATGCAGGGAAGATACAATACAGCTTCATTTCGAAGAGACCTACTCAGAAAGTGCAATTAGCTCAGAAGAATCAGATAAAATCCATTTGCTAAAGTAACCATCAAATTGTATCACATCCCTGAACCAATATGAAAACATGCCAGGAAATATTGATAAAAACCCACAAGAAACTCAATGGCAGGATAAGGCAAGATTTATATGGCCCAGAAGAGCATATCAATGATACCACATATGCATTGAAACCCAAGCAAACCTAGTTTATGTATCCAGATACCCCCTACAAAACAAACAATATACATTGCCTTGAGCCTAGTGGGTCATTTGACCTAGAGGACGGTGTATCTCTTTTATAATAAGTCATACAACAAGAGCAACATATCAAGCTTTAATCCCACTATGTGGGGTTGACTATAAGAAGTTTAGCTCGCCAACCATTTTGATCTATAATTTTATCTTCTGTAAAAACCCTTATAACTTATATCATAACTAAGAGCCTCTCATCAAGTTTTTTTCTTAGTCTTCCTCTACCCTTTTTGTTAAATATTTGTTCAATTCCATCTACACTCCTTGCAGAAAAATTTATTGTTCTTTTTTTCCACCTAACCATACTATATTCTAAATCGTGTTTCACACATCTTCAATAGGTTATACAAGCCTCGCTCCAACAAAATATCACAAAAAGATAATGCTTGATTTTATTTTGCTTGTACGATAAAGATCAATGGATACTTTTTCAAGTAGAACAAACAAAGACAGAGTTAAGTCCTGGCATCTTATTTTGATAGACTTCATTATTTAGATTTCCCATCTCAAGTGTCAAAATTATTCAAATCAAAACCTGTCTTTTAGGACATCAATCAATGGCCATTCTTTTCAAATAACCAACCTTTAGTTAGGATCTCAGAAACATATCCTTGAACTTCCTAGCTTTGCTCAGTTCCACAGGATTGCAGAGAATACTTGAGAGAGAAAATCTCAAACAATTGCAAAAGAAGTAAATAAACATGAGACAGAATAAACTTATTAACTCAGATATAGAACCAAAAAAATGTTGGCCATGAAGGGCACCTATCAAATTAACTTAAAAAAATTGAATTTAGTATATTAAAATGTATACCACTGTTACTTTGCCATATAAAAATATCATTCTGTAGAGATTATATGACAAGAAAGCAAACCTGTTTGACCCAGTGAAGCTGAAAATCAGGCGAGAAGAGCTTCTTCAAGAGAGCAATATTAAAGAGGTACCCATTAATCGAATCATGTTTCGTAATCGGGTCCCTGAACTTGACCCGTTCATCGTAAGCCGTCCGATCAATGCCCTGATCATCGAAGAGGTGCGGAAGGTCCTCGTACAAGAAATCCACCAGCCGTTTCACGTCCACCGTTGATCTTGGCGGGCTTCGCTCCGCCAAGCTCAGCCTCACTACCCAGTTGAATTTTTTATCAGTTTTGGCCGCCAAGGTTCCAGCTCTGGAAGTTCTGCGAGGAGGGAGTGGAAGCCCGGCGGTTTTCGTGGCGGTGAGCCTCCGGGGACCGACGCTGACGTTGGTGCTGGGCCGGAAAATGTGGTCGGAAAGACTAGTAGTGGTGGCCATTATCTGCTTAGGAATTGTTTGGTAAAACAAAATTTTTATTTTATATTTTTGGTAAGAAGAGAATTGTGGGTTTTTTTTTTAATAGCCTCAGAAAATGATTGGTCCAGATTTGCTAAAATTAGTGTCACCTCTTGGCATAGACTACAGAGTCAAATAATATTCTTAAAAAATATTAAAATAGTATGATACCTTTAGGGTCTTGCAATTATATATAAATCAACACTTTTGCTTTTGCTTTTGCTTTTTCAATGAATAAATTATATGATTATTATATACAAGCTTATACGCATCCAATGATTCACAATTTTTTATTTAATCATATGCCAAAATAGCTTTGTTAAATGGCATCCACAAAACCTTACAAGATTATTATAATTATAACCACACTGTGACCCTATCTGCCCTTAAAACCCCCAATTAAACATGATAAAGGGTCTCATAAATTTATATAAAATATGACTCCCAACTCAATTTCTTTTGATTGAATATTATTTTTGTGAAAAGAAGTGGCAATTATAGCATCCATATATGCATGGGGGATGTGCCTGGGCGGGCCACATGCCTCCACACTCCTGTAGAGCCCTGGCCACACCCCTCCATGGGAAAGCCATGCACCACTCTGTGTCCCACAAGCTCTGCCATCCACGACCATCACTCTGTTCATTTCGTCCTTCTTTCCACTCTAATAAAAACAAGCAATAACCACCAATTACTTGTAATGGGTTTATATCATCATATAGTCGTCATGGTTAAATGATTAGTAATGCATACGTTATGCAATACAACTCAGTAGAATATATACATATATACATATATATATGCACACTTTATACAACTATATATTACACTAATGCTTAGATTAGAGATGTTATCGTGATATCATCTTCATCAGCTCTCTAATACTTAATGTTTAACATATTTTACTAGAAAAGTTCAAATAACTAAGTACTACTGCTATGTCCATACATGCACACAGTTAACAGTTTCCCCTAATTGTTTAAATACGGTGCAGATACTGCTTCTTTGGGCAACTTTCCATCAAGCTTCTATGCTATATATGTTCCATATGAACATTTGCTTTGCTTTTCCTTTCCTCTCCCGATGTGATTGGCTTTTGCGGCTCATGGAATTCAACATTGCTCAAGACGCAGGGGTTTATCTCAATGAGCTAGACAAGAGAGGGTTGGTGAATTGTCTAAATTGTCCCTCCAAAGAGGTGCTACAAACCCGTTTCTAGAGGATAATATCCCTCCCATGTTGTATCCTTCAAAGGCTTTCCTTTTTATGAGCTTTCATTGTCAGCAAAATGACCAAAAATCCTACCCTTTTTAGTTTCTCTCTGTCCCAAAAACATGCACCAAAGATGCTTTTCTACTGGAAGTGAAAACCTTACTGGTGACTGTAATTTGAATTTTCCTACCTGGCATGATGTCGTGGCGCCACGTGTTGTCCATTCCGCTGTTTCCACACTCTCGCTCGTGGCTTTCCTGTGACAAAGCGAGCATGGCTCGATCCTTCCCTTTATATAAGCAACGGCTACTCACCTCCCAGCCATGCTGAATCCAAAGCTGAAGAACCTTGAGTTTCTTCTTCTCCTCCTACTCATCTCAACACAACACGAATCCCAGTAATTCTCTACTTGCTTCTCCCAATTTTTCTGCAGAAAAATGTCTATCATTTTGAAGGCCACTATGCCATGGTGCAAGAAGCATCCGGATGGGGATGATGATGGGGACGATGGCTACGATTACGCCCCGGCAGCATGCATGGAAGGAGATGGAGATGATGATGACAGAGACTATGACTATGCCCCTGCAGCATCCATGGAGGGTGACGGCGATGACGATGATGATGATGGTGGTTATGATTATGCTCCAGCTGCATAAGTGACAGTTCAACCTATTAATTAGTACCAACGCATATTCATCCCAAATGATTTCGACAGCTAGCTTCTAACCCTATATATCATGGGTATTTTCATGAATCCCAGACATTTTGTAGGCTTTCCTGATACTTGAGACCATGTATTATGAGGCCATGAAGAATTACTATGCATGTTGCAGCTTCTGTCATAACGCAGGTCATGTATTTGATGACTACAATATTGCAATATTAAATTATTAATTAGTACAACAGAGTCAGTTCTTTATTAGAGCTTGTTTGTTTTGAAATTCAGGGTTTAAACAATATTTCTAAAGTGACATGTGATTGCCTTTGTTGTCATACCGAAGCTTTAAGGAGAATAGCTTGGTTGTCTGCTAGTATGTTTTCTGGGAATAATATCCGGTATGAGTCAAAGGTGTGAATTAAATTAAGTACTGTAATGGGGACCAATATTCCTTCAGTCCCCACCCACCCACAAAAAGGGAAAATGATAAGTAAACAAATAATAGAGGACCATGAGAACCTAAAATAAAACTTTCATACAATCTAATATAATTACGGACTTGCCCATTTATGTTGACCTTATGACCTAGACCTAAAGCTTCTAGTAAAGATCAGTGTCACCCTTTAGTCTTGGTTGGCTATACTTGAACCTAAATATGATAAAAATGGGCTAAATTAGTACACACCTTAAAGTTAGTGTGGTAATTAAGCTACAATGAATCTTTTTCCTACCTTGCACCACTATCAGATATTAAGCAGCTTTAAATTGAACATCTCTTTTCTGTATTTAAATGGCCTTAACATGACTACATGCAAGACATAGTGTGAAATGTTAAACGCACAACAGAATGAATGGTTCCCTCATGCTAATGTCACAGTGCCCAACTAAAGAAGCAACTCTCAGCCTTTCAGGTTGTTTACTTCAACAATCTAAATTTTCTTGTTGGGCAAATGGCTACTCCAAATAATTCACAACTGCTTCATCGTTTTTCTTATCTTTTTGAAATAAAACAAGGAAGAAAAAATTAATTAAAAGTGAAATGACACCCTCGCTACAAATATTATTATGGTCAACTACAAATAAAGGACATCTTAAACCAATATAAACCAAATCTATTTTAGTACCTAAAGGGATATTAATTACCTGTTTCTAAATGCAAAAGATGTCATATATATCTGCATACTGGATTCCATATATTCTTCATTGAATGGGGAGTATGGAACAAACTGGGGCTTTCCTTGAGTGGTACCAGAACTGCATGAAACAAGGAGTTGATAGATATAAACTTCAAATGCATACTTTTTATAAGAAAATGGCAGTAAAATAGCAGAAGATGTATATAAACATTTGTTACAAGTACCATACAGAGATACTTGTTATTGGTTTTCCTGTGAGGATAAGGTAACCATCACCATGTGAGTAACAAGTGGAACAGAAGTCTCCCTGCTCTTTTTGAGTACTCTGTATTGCCATTTTCCTGTAGAATTTTCCGTAGGGTCTCTCTCTGCATTCATCAGCATCCTTTGACAGCATCTCAGTTTCTTCTATGACTTCTTCAGGATCAATTTTTTTGGCCAACATCATTACAGACTATGAACAGCTGCTGTAATGAAGACTCCCATAAGTTTCAAATGTACAGCAATACTGGGCATGCAATGCGACACAAACCAAAACAAGCAAGGCAAAGCAACTTTGGAATGCAAAACATAAGCATAAATTGGGAGAATTCCTTTTGACAAAACCATGTGAAAACAGTTTCAAGACTTGCAATGTGCATAATTGAAAAGGCATTAATTTTTTTCTTCTTTACTTTCTTTCAACGAAATAAAAATGAGTAAAATATGTTAATATTATCTTATCTACTAATTTAAGAATTAGAGAGTGGAAGATGATGATATCATGCTATAGGACTTGAAGTATTTATCACAATTAATCATATAATAATATCTCTAAGCCTAAGTGTTGGTTGTATATATATAGTATATATAATCGTTTCATCATTCTTTTGTTAGAGTTAGCATGATGATGTACAGATAATATAACAACTAATCACCACCAACTCCATCGTCACCATCACCTTAATTCCGTGATGCCGTTTCATGAGCGCCATTGTCGTCGTCATCCCCATTATCTTCATCGTTTTCGTCCTTAAAATGTTGGGGATGAATTTATAATTCATTCTTGCATCCACATAATTGGTATATGGACTGATCAAATGGGTCAACAGTTTTCAGTAAAAAAAATAAAGATATTATTAGATAATGTTGATTTATTTTTACTCTTATAGTTGTATATATATATTTTTATTTAAATATTCAAATATTTTATTATTTTAAAATCAATTCTGAACTTACAATTTTGACCATCTCGATAAATTTGTTAAAATTAATAAATTTAAGGGTGTAATAAAAATAATAAAAAATTTAGAGGTGTAATTTATTAGAAATTGTATAATTTAAGGGTATTTTTAAAATAATAAAAAATTTGAATATTTAAATAAAAAAATGTACAAATATAATGAGATAAAATATGTATTATGAAAGCAGAGCTGTCTGACTGACACATGGTTTTCCCATGGAGAGGTGTGTCCAAATCTCCTCAGGAGTGTGGAGGCATGTGGCTTAGGCACACCTCCATGCATATGGATGCTATAATTGCTAGTCACTTCTTTTTTTGGAAAATAATATTCCCATCAAAACTTTAACCTACAAAGTTCAAATTCAAGTATTGCTGTGCCCATGCATGCACTTGTGTGTTTCCCATAATTTGTCTAAATATGGTAGAAATCAATACTGCTGCTTTATGCAAACTTCCACCAAGATTCCAAGCTATGTTCAATCAGAACATTAATTTGCTTTCCTTTTCCTCAACAGATGTTGGCTTTTGTGGTTCATGGAATTCCACATTGCTGAAGAGGCAAGGCAATCTCATTGAGCTAGACGAAGAGGGTACGTGAAATGTCTAGATTGCCCCTTCAAAGAGGTGTTAAAAAACCCATTTCTAGAGTACAATATCCCTCACAGGTTCTACCCTGTTTAAAGGCCTCCCTTTTTATGAGCTTTCATTGTCAGCAAACTGAAAAAATCCCACCCCTTTTTTCTGCCCCAACCATGCACTGACGATGCTTTTCTTCTATTGGGTGAAAAAACCCTTTAATGCTGACTGTAATTTGAATTTCCCACCTGGAAGGACCTCATGGCGCTACTTGTGGCTTCCCTGTGACAAAACGAGCATAGCTTGATCTCTTCCCTTTATGTAAGCAATGCCTACTCACCTCCCAGCCAAGCTCCATCCAAGCCTGAACCTCGAGTTTCTTCTCCTCCTCCTACCCATCTCGACACAACACTAATTCCACTAATTCTCTCCTTGCTTCTCCCAATTTTTCTGTAGAAAAATGGCTCTCATTTTCAAAGGCCATTATGCGATGGTACAAGAAGCATCCGGATGGAGCTGACGATGGGGGTGATGGCTACGATTACACCCTGGAAGCATGCATGGAAGGAGATGGTGATGATGATGACGGAGACTATGGCTACGCTCCTGCAGCATCCATGGAGGGTAATGGCGATGATGACGATGATGGTGGTTGTGATTATGCTCCAGCTGCATGAATGACAGTTCAAACTATTAGTACCGATATATATTCATCCGAAGTGACTTTGACAGCTAGCTTCTAAAGAACATGGGTATTTTCACGAATCCCAGACATTTTGTAGGCTTTCACGAATCTCAGACATTTTCACGAAGAATTCATATCTTTTAGCTTCTGTCACTGTGCGGATCACATAATGCAGGTCATGTATTTAATGACTATAATCCAATAACTATTACAATAAAGCCAGTTCCTTATTAAAGCTTGTTTGCTTTCAAATAGAGGACAAACAATATTTCTTAGTGAAATGAGATTGCTTTGTTTTTATAGTAAGGTTTAAGGAGAATAGCTTGGTTGTCTGCTAGTATATTTTGTGGGAAGAATATCTGGTGTGTGTGAGTCAAAGCTGTGAACTAAATTAAGTGCTGTAACGGGACCAATACTCCTTCAGCTCCAACCCGACCACCCATCCACAAAAGGATAATTGACAAGTAAATAAATAACAGAGGAACATGAGAACCAAAAATAAAACCTTATAGCAAGTAATATAATATCAATATATAGGGACTTGCCATTTATGTTGACATAATGACCTCGACCTAATGCTTCCAGTAAAGATCAGTGTCACTCTCTAGTCATTGGCCGGCTATACTTGAATATATAATACATTAAAAATGGGCCACATGATGAGTACACACCTCAAAGCTGCCCAACTAAAGAAGCAAATTTCAGCCTTTCAGGCTGCTTATCCTTGAGATTTTCAAAAGGATAATTGACAAGTAAATAAAAAACAGAGGAACATGAGAATCAAAAATAAAACCTTATAGCAAGTAATATAATATCAATATATAGGGACTTGCCATTTATGTTGACATTATGACCTCGACCTAATGCTTCCAGCAAAGATCAGTGTCACTCTCTAGTCATTGGCTGGCTATACTTGAATATATGATGCATTAAAAATGGGCCACATGATGAATACACACCTCAAAGCTGCCCAACTAAAGAAGCAAATTTCAGCCTTTCAGGCTGCTTATCCTTGAGATTTCATTTTGCAGTTGACCTTGACCTAATGCTTCTAGTAAAGATCAGTGTCACCCTTTAGTCATTGGCTGGCTATACTTGAATCCAAACTACAATAAAATTGGGCTACATGAGTACACACCTCAAAGCTGCCCAACTAAAGAAGCAACTTTCAGCCTTTCAGGCGGCTTCTTCCTTGAATTTCATTTTGCAGTGTTCCAATTTATGTCCTATCGCTCATAGACAAAAAGCACAGCCCAGAGCAAGTTCAATACAGATTGTGCTAGTTCTTCGTACCTAATTTCAACTTCCACTTTTATGTCCTTTCTTTGTAAATGACTGGCTAATTTTTATCTTTCGGCTTGCCAACATAGCTAGGCGGCAAAAAAAAATTTCCTCCACATGGATACTAGAACATACTGATGATCCAGGGGGCCTTCTTGATTCTGAAAGGATTTTATGTTGGCTGGAAGTCTAGAATTCATATAGCTGACTTCACCCAGTGGAGTTTAAGGCTTGTGATTGTTATTGTTGTTTTGTTAAGATTTTATGCACCATGTCAACAATGAATTTAACTTTTGATAGAATTGCTAGAGTTTTCAATATTGAGAGTATACTTCAACAATCTAAAACATTTCTTTTTCTATTCAATTATATTTGCAAGATACAAATCTTAAATCAGTCTCTTTGTGCCTACTCCACAAAAGAATTGAAACAAAGATTCATGACTGATAAGGCATATTTGATCACATGATCACAAAAACGTATAGCAGGTTTCAGCTTCAAAGCCACGACATAATTTTTGAAATTTCTATTAAGCACTTCAATGAATAATGTAACTTTTCATGCTAAAATGGGTATTGCATCAGCTTACCAGATGCAATCTATGTTAGTGTGTTTGTCAGTGAATCCTTCAGAATGCAGTGAATTCATTCTCCTGCTCATGCAAGTAGCCGGAACTTTCTTGAGCATCTTCTTCTATGCACCGTTAGACTCGATTCTATGCTAACAAATTAGAGTGAGCTCTCCATGTATGTAGCCTCATCACTTCTTAGGAAACTACGGACTAACTTATGCCCCTCCCGTGAAAGAATGTACCGGGTTCAACACCATCTTTCATAAATGGCTAAATCAAATATGATATAAGACAAAACGGCCAAATCCTAAATTTATATCTTTCTGAAAATATGGCATTACAACAAATAGCTATTTGAATATTCCAAAATATGGCTTCAGTCATGAAATTTCTGCAACTGAGTTATCTTTTTCCTTTTCAATTTCTTCCATGCCTGACAATGGTTTAATGAAGCTATCCAACATAGCATAAACTTCTTTCATATCTGGGTGAGATGCATCTCCAACTAGGAACTCATGAACACTACCATCAACTTCAATGGAACTGCAACCAGGGGCCTTCCTGACTCCTAGGGCTTTCATTTTTTTTCTTACCTTTGTTACATCTTCCCATTTGTCTGCAGATGCATAAATATTGGCCAAGAGAGTGTGTATGCTAGAATCACTATTTTCAATTTGCACAAGTCGTCTAGCCACCCGTTCCCCCTTGTCAACATTGCCATAGGTTCTGCAGGCACTGAGCAAAGCACCATAAAGTGGTACTATAATTTCATTATTTTCTTTTGGTGCCTTTTCAATCAATTCCTCTGCTTCATTGAGTAGACCCGCACGACCAAGGAGGTCAATCAGACATCCATAATGTTCTAACTTAGGTACCAACTGATAGTTTCTTCTCATGGAATTAAAATATCTTTGGCCTTCCTCTACTAGTCCTCCGTGACTACAAGCACTTAAAACACCAATAAAGGTGATATCATCAGGTTTAAACCCTGCTCGCTCCATCTCCGAGAACAAGTCAAGCGCTTTGGTAGCCTTCCCATTCATGGCAAGCCCACAAATAATAGAAGTCCATGACGCTGTATCTTTCTCTTTCAACACATGAAAGATCTCCAGGGATTTGTCTATGCACCCACATTTTGAATACATATTTATAAGAGCAGTACCAACAACAGCATCAAGTGTAATCCTGTTCTCATCAATGTATCCATGAATCCATTGCCCTTGTTCTAAAGCTCCCACTTCAGCACAACCTGTAAGGAGAGCAACCAGTACAAACTTATCCGGTTTAAGTCTTTCCATCTGCATATTCCGGAACAGGGCAACTGCTTCATCAATACGGTTAAACTGCACGTACCCATTAATCATAGCTGTCCAAAGAACAATATCCCTCGCTGGACTCCTCTCGAACAAATCTCTAGCTTTATCCAACTGACCATGGTTCACATATCCAGAGACCATACTAGTCCAACAGACCACATTTTTTTCTGGCATTGCATGGAAAATTTGTTGGGCTGTGCTCAAGCATCCACACTTGGAGTACATTTCCAACAACGCGTTGCTAATTGTAGTGGTGAATCCAAGCTCATTACAAACATAACGGTGAATTTCCATGCCACGTTCCAAATTCTTTAAAGCTGCACAAGCTGTAAGAGTACTTACAACAGTTGCTTCATCCGGCTTCACTGTACTCACCCGTTGCATCCTCCTGAAAGCACTAACAGCATCCTCGAATTGGCCACACCTAACGTAGCCAGAAATCAGAACATTCCAAGAAACCACATCTCTCTCAGGAATTTCATCAAACACCTTCCTCAAATTCCCAACACAACACAATTCAGCATACATGTCCATCAACGAGTTACAGACATAGCAGTCGAACTCAACCCCACACTTCAAAACAAACCCATGAACCTTTCCACCCACCAAAACCTCCTTCAAGTACCCAATGGACTTAAAAACAAAAGGATACGTGAAATTATCCGGCCACAAGCCCCGCACCCTCAATTCATCAAAGAGCATAATCGCTCTCCTGAACCTACCAGCCTTGGCAAACGCCTTGATCATCACATTGTAGACGAACAAATAAGGGTCCTCGATATAATGAAAGATTCTTTGCGCGTACCAGAGGTTTCCTTGAGAGGGGTCGGTGCAGACGACTAGGAGCTTGTTGAGGACGTCTTTGTTTTGGTGGAGGCCGATCCTGAAGGCTTGGGATTGGATTTGTTTGAGCTCTTGCATTGATTTGCAGCTCTTGAGAAGGTGTATGCATTCTTGCTTGGTGAGTCTCGTGTTGCGGGGAATGAAGGGTGAGAAATGAAGTGGCTTTGAAAGGAAATGGCGGGTGATGGACTTGAGAAACAGAGAGTTGGGTCGGGAGATCATGGGGCCGTCGTTTTTCAGAGCGACTAAGCCATAAGCCAAGGTGGATTTGGTTTGTTATATAGCCCCTAAAACAATGTCAACTGAAACTAAGTTCAGCCAGAAAGTACCTGACATGATACTACTAGCAGTTAAGAGTTTGTTTTTGTTTTTGTTGTGAATGTTTGTCCATACAAAATCTTTGTTTGTAATTAGTCGGGCCCATATTCTATACCACGGCCCAGCCTTACATGGTTGGGCCAGGCCAGGCTAGCTCACCTTAACTGATCCAAAGTCCAGCTTGATTTTGCAGTGGAGCCCAAAAGGTTGTAAAACTTGAAGAGAAATAGAATTAGACAGCCTTGTCCCACACGAGAATAAAATTATTTCTATGTTTCTAATACATGACACTCATTATTAAGATTAAAGTAGTTCCATCATTGCCCGCACGACATAACCTAATGATTAAAATCGTACATGTATTGGTTTCAAAGAATTTTAAATTCTAACTGTTATATAGCTGATCACAAGTCTCGTGTTCGACTTTCATTGTTGGGTTCTACGATTTATTTTTCTTGCAAAAATTTTGAGGTTGAATTGCAAGAACCCTTAAGAAAAATTTCATTTTTTTGGTCCCAAAGTAGTTCCATCATTTCTTGAGCTCAATTTCACAAGATGATCAAATGCAATTATCAAAATGAACTATTTAAATTGTTATATGTGTATTGATCTTTTGTCATTGATGATTTCATTTTGAGGAGCAAAATTTGGAACTTTGAATTTTTTTTTCAAAAACAACTGCATCTCATTGGTGCCAAAATCGTAACCCAACAAAGCTAATTTGAAGTCAACTCTGACTGGGGCCTTTTGAAGTCAACTAAAAGGCTATAATTCCAATTGAATATTGTAATTTATCCTGTCTTACTGTTAATATAATATGGCAAAATGTTGAATATACATATAGACAGTAGACACGCACTTATGATGCTTACAAATTTTTAAACACAAAATCCACGCATGCTCCGCTTTGTTCGTACCAACCAACCCAAAGTTTTTGACGTTTTTCAAATCATTATTAAGCGTAAATTTAATCACTATGTACAAAACAACCATGTCAACAGTCTTAAAGAAATTAGCTTACCTAACATCTGCACCGTCCGATACTCCGACCATCACGATCGATCCGCATCGGACGCCTCGTCGGATGATTTGTCTTCTCCCTGATTACATCATTTGTTAATTTTTTTAAGTAACAGTATGCTTATATTCTAATACTAGTGACGGATTAAGTTAAACGACGTTCGCAAGAGACGAATGAGCTTGCCTATAATATAATGGCGTCGCTTCAAGGTTGGTTGGTAACCAGAAGATTGGACCAAATGAGCGGAGTTCGACGACGAACAGTGTCACCCGAGTTCGTTGGAGAACGCAGTCGGTGTCTCTGTCTCTGTCTCTGTCTCTCTCTCCGGCAACACAATTCTCGATCTAGCTTTGCCTGAAATTGTTCGACCGAAATTCAGGGATAAGTTCATTACCTCTGCCATCTCCAATCAAGAAAACAAAAGTTTGGACCATTGCTTTTCCGCTTGAATGGAAAGTCACCAGAGTTCGATGACGAGCACAGTCGGCTTCTCTCTCCTCCCGTCGGAGCTCCTGCACCACATAATTCTCGATCTAGCTCTGCCTGATATCGTTCGCCTGAAATTCACGAATAAGTTCATTACCTCTGTGATCTCCGATCAAGATTTCGTTCGCGAGTACAATCTCAGAGCGAACTCTGCAACCTGGCTCTTTCTTTACAAGAAGCGATGGCATCGTGATTCGGCACTTCACGGATTCACCGACAGCTCGGACCGGTGGTTCAGGTTCTCAATTGCAGAATTACTGAATTCCGTCGTCCCTCCCGGCGAAGATATCTATTTTTTAACGTCTTCCGGCAACCATTTTCTCTTCGCCTTGAACACTAGCCAGGAAGTTGTTTGCGTTAATCTCATGACAAAGACGGTCAAGAGAATTCCTTCAAGTCCGCTCGGTCCACGTGGCACATCTTCGTGGCGACGTTCCAGTATGAAATTACTATCTTGCCCTTACAAGTCGAATCATTTTCGATTTTTATTCGCGGAATTTCACGAAAATCGTCCGGTTTTGTTCGAGTACCAATCAGAGACTGACACGTGGCGGTGCACAGGAGCCAGAGAAAAAGCTGGGGACTCGCCAAGTTTCGACGGCGGAGTTGCTGATCTAATTTTCCTGAGCGTAGTCAATGGGAGGGGTGGGAGCGTTCTCATCGGGTTCGGATCCCAAGCCCACAACCCCGTGGTTCTACGGCCGAGATTCAACGGCGGAGTGGAAGAGGATAGCCCGGCGGTTGGATTCAGCTGGGGCAACTTGGCTGATAGATTACACGTGTACGGTGATGGGCACGTGATGATGATCAGATCTTGCGGCGGCGGTGGAAAAGCAAGGATGTTGAAAAGCGTAGAGTTGTGGGCCTTGAGCCCAAACGGTGGGTCTTGGGAGCCCATTTCAGCGGTACCAAACGGCCTTATTGAGAAAATTAGGAAGCCCTATGGGGTTATAATGGGCTGCCTGGAGCGAAGAGAAGGAACAATTAGGGCTGTTTTGATGTCCAATTACGAAGCTTCGTGGGACATAATTTGGCTATCCTACGATACGTCGCGGAAGCATTGGACGTGGGTCCCACTGCCCGACTGCAAGATGAAGGGCTCTAACATGGCTGGGATCGGCTTCTCCTCCGGCCTCATCTTGCCTTGATCCAAATCATATAAAAAAAAAAAAAATACCCATAAATACCAATATGTCAAATTCATCCATGTTTCGCAAGATGAAAAGTCTCGTGTGGTTAAAATATCTCTTTCTATTTATTTTGTGAAGTTAATTTTGAGTGTACTGCTTCTGTGATTCTGATGTGCTACCAAACAAAAATAAATATATTTTATAGTACATATTAAGAACAATTGTCCTCTTAAACACGATTTTATAATATGATTGTTACATAAAATTTGAAATTCAAAATTTTTGAAGAACCCATAGAAAGTTGAGAGGAAAACAAGAATTAATTGGGCAATGAGCAACAAACAATGCATGGAACACAAAAGCCCAAGCAGAGGTACACAAAGGTTGATGAATTTGTCATATAACCAATGTCATGTAACTTAAATATGTGGAGTCAAGAATCCATGGCGCTTTTTGTATTGGGTAGCATGAGATTCACCACATTTGCCAAGCCACCTTGTAAACTGTGCTGCTAGTACTATTTTTTTTGCTTATTATTGGACCAACCCACCCTCCACTTTTTTCTTGCCTTGGCCCCAAACTTCCCTTTTCTTTTCCCTCTCACCTACTCAATTTTATAATTTTAAATTAACTCATTACAGTCGAATCATATGCATTATATATATTATATTATATATATAATCACGTAACAAGTATAAAGCATACACATTTATAAATAATAACTCCAATGTGATTGGGTTTTCTAAAGTACTCCATCTCTGTCTGCTTTTGGATCCGACCGGACCATCTCAGCCCTCACGGTCAAGGGGAAACTTCGTCGACCCGATGGGGGGCTGACATGACACGGATAGGCCACGTTTGGCAAACACAAAATGGGGTTGTAGCCGTTGGAGTGGCGAGCGGAAAGGCATGGAGGCTTTGGGGGGGAACGTGTGTTGTCAGCTGGAAGAAAGGAATGGACAAAGGGCGGGCTGGGAGGGGGCAGTGTCCCAAACAGAACATGTTGTTTTAGGGGGGAAGGGTGCCGGTGCTGGTGCTGGTCCCCAGACCCATCCACCACCAATCCAAAGACCAAACAAGCAAAGCAAGCCTTCAAATGCCCAGAGATGCTAAATCAAATTGCACCCAAGATAGAGAGAGAGAGAGAGAGAGAGGGGGGAGCGCTGAGTCCCACACCCATGTTGATGATGTTCATGTTCGTGGCTTTCTTCTTTGGTTTTGGACCACTTTCTTTCCCCATCCATCTACATTCGTGCCTTTTGGGCTTTGTGATATCACTGATATGGTCCCAAATTATCCCTTCCAGTCCCATTTCTTCCCAAATATGTTGGGTGGGACCCTCTAGCATCTTCGCGGAACATCCATGAAATTAGAGACCGTCTAAATGAAATTTATCTATTATTCTACAAATAACTATATAAATAATTGGTGTGACAATAACATTTTTATAATTATAAATCGGGTAAATTTCACTTATCTCAATCAACCTTTAAGTGAATCTACTTTTACACTTTCTTTCTCTCTCATCTAACCCAAGTATTAGAGAGCGATTTCAAAGTCTCCTAGATAATTCACTTTGTCTTAATAATAGATGAAAATTAAAAATAAATAAATAATAATTTAAATTCAACAAATTTTTTATTAATGTAAATTGCGGGCCCACATATTTTTTTTTTTTTTTAAGTTTATACATAATACGATGATGTGGTTGTAAACTTGGAAATCAGATTACCTGTTTTAGGCTCAATAATTGCCAACTTTTTGAAGTTTGGAAGGTTGCTGGAGGTAACAAAGGAGTGTTGGTGCTACGTCTAATTCACATTAAACTATGATGGAGGGAGGGAACCTCAAAAAATCATCAAAAATGTTGTGATGTTGCAGCCACAAAGAGAGATTCGTAATATTTAATAATGTTTAGGATTAGGCCCTATTGGTTTCTTCCTATTTTAATCCATCTTTGTCAGTCACTTTCACCACTGGGGAGGTTAATCAAACATTAATTATGAATAAAGATAATTATTTATCTAAACCCTCATTCTTTATAAGCCTTTGGACAGTGTCACGCATTCCAAGCATGTCCAATGTACATATAAAATACCGACTGATATATAATATACTATATGTTATAATATAACGTTATTATATACAAAGGGGCAAGCGTGTGGCATATTGTTCTTTTCAACCTTTCAATTAGGTTTAAAATACAACTACCCTTTGTCTTAATTAATGATGGTAAGTACGTATACTTTAATCCATTTGTTACTTTCATTTGATATTGATTGCAAGAACCCAAAGAAGAAGAAAAACGAAACCCTTTATTCCTTTCTAAATTTTGATAGAAAATGCAATATTCGATCTCGAGATTAAAATTTAATATATTATTATTATTTGAGGTGAAAATCTTGAAATTAATAGTACTACGAAGTTAAAGTTGTCATATATGAAACTCTTCACAACATATCAACATTAATTAATCATGTAACCGAATGATACCATTTCTCTAATCTAATAAGATGACAAACCATAGACCAAAAATAGGAGGATCCGTTATAAATTAAGTGTTAGCTAGGGTTAAAAAATTTCGAATCGTTGAGAAATTATTCTATGGGTAGCGTACGTATATATCAAGCCTATATGACCAATTTTAATAAGTGACATTTGTATAAAAATTTATCAAAATATTACTAATTGAGGTCATTATATATGCTAGATTGAGGCTTGGCCGAGTAGGACATCTAGAGTTATTCATCGAGATTATTTATCGAGATTTTCGAGGTTTAACCCATTGCACATGACAGGGATAAAACTTGTTAGGTTAGGTTCAAATTCCTTAGAATATAAATCTATTTACTTTTTTTGATAAAAATTAGGTAGGCGACATGCGTTCTTCTCTACTAGTCATTAGTGAAGATGCCGTCAGGTAGAAAATGAACTATCTTTAAGGATAAATGAGTAATTTTGAATCCCTTAAGTAGGGTTGTAAATCACTTGAGCTATCTAGCATTCTTCTTGATAAAAACTTATTCACGTTTGAATTGTGTTATAAACAAGTTTGAATTGTGTTATGAACAAGCCAACGTTGAGCTCCAATTTGGAGCTCAACTCATAAACCAGTGAGTTTTGAGTAAGACAAAGTTTGATTCATAACAAAGCTAGCGAATAAGCAATAAATATTTTTTATTATTATTTATATATTTTGTTATTTATCCTTGTATTTGTGATAAAGATGTTTACATTTCTTTAAACAAAGTTATTGTATTTGTTTTAAAATTTTATGCTTGTATTTGCTATATTTTTTGTTATGTAAAAATATATTTTATAGCATTAATTTTAAAATAAATTAATAAGTTTGAGCTCACCTCTCTAGAAACTCATTTATCATGTGTAAATGAGCTATCTTGATTGTTTCTATGGCATGGTATAAGTGGTAAAATTCTCAAATTGTTTCGAAGTGGCAAGGAATTAACTCTGTATGGAAATAGAAATGCCCCATTTGATAGGGACTGACTGTGTGTCAGTTTAGGAGTGTATAATCTTGAGATTGCATTTAATTTACTCAAAAATTAAAACTAGGGGAAATGATAATCTTCTCTAGAATTAAGTGGGCGAAGCCTAATACTTGGATCATTGAAAAAAAAAAAAAAAAAAAGCGCTATCTTGAGATTAAGGTTGGTAAATCCTTAACAAACGTAAACTCGAACATAATTTTTAGCTTGAGTCGAAATCACCAGAATTTTAATGAGTCAAGTTAGCACACTGGACTTTATTATGCCCTCTGGCTCCTTCTTACATATTAGTCTTAGATCAAGTAGGTAATATTTCGAAATTCAAACTTTATAAATTTTCAAAATTGATAGATGAAAGATTAGACAGGAAATAGGGTGGGGGGAGTGATCAACTTTTGCCTCATTTTCCATGCTATTAGACTCTGATCGATCTTCATTAATAAGTGGGCAAGTAGGTTTAGTTTTCTTTGATTAATGTGGGATTGGTACATTAATTGACAGGGACAGGGTTGATGAAATATTATGTGTCACCATTCGGCAGCCCCATCAACGCTGCTGTGGAGAAACCCTTAGTAGGTAGATTACAAAAATGGAAAGAGAAAAAGGGAAAGATCTTCCCATCATTCCACTCAGATTGCACCACCATTGTTAGTGAACCCTCACTTTACCTCAAATAAGTTAGCTTAGATGTCACACTAACGAGCTACGGAGGGACTTAAACTGGTCGATTATGTTTTTAAGTTCATTTGTAATATTTGTACTCCTTAACCCTTTATAGGAATAGCCCATATAGGATCTATTGAAATGTTTATGACACTAATTTATTAATTCATATATATATATATACAAAAAATAATAATATATTATTCATGTTTGACGATAACAAGAATAAACGTGTGGGTCCCACCTTCAATGGACCCACGCCCTTTCTCTCTTTCGATTTATCTGTATCGAGTAAATGTTATCTTGTCTGATTGGATAGTATAACAAAATCGTGTATATATAAATATGTGTGTGTTAATTTTATAGTAAAAATTTAATAAATGTAACATGTGATATGATGAATTAATAAAAAATAGGAACTAGGTGTCTATGTCATTTCACATGACTAAAGTTTGTGAAGGATGATAATGATGATTATTTAAGATTTAAGCGAAGTGGGTAGAAGATTAAGGTCATCAAAACTAATTATTGGAGGGGAAAAATTCTATCTTTTGAAATGTCTGGACAGAAAGTCTTAAGTGCTATGTGGGAAAGAGTGAAAACTATGGTCAAATAACGTATTAAAAAAGGGCAAATGTCCCTCTCTCTCTCTCTCTCTCTCTCTCAAAGCAGAGGGAAAAAAGAATAAAGTTTACCCAAAAGGGTTCTTTGATTGATGTGATAAGGGTCATCTGGGTTTTTGTGCCCAAAACAAAGGCTTAATTAACTATAATGATCCACATTTAAGAGAAAAATGATTCATTAAATCAATCAATCTTTACTAAGGATAATTTCGTAATTTAATCGGAAATCTACGCGTGACATATATTAATATTTCTTTTCTTTTTATTTTTTTGGTGTGAAAATCTGGATTTGATGTAATTAGCGTTGGTGAACAGATGCGAGAGAATGCTTTGCTAGGATGTCGTCATCAGCCGCTTATTTCATTTTCTATTTTTCTATTTCTCCCCCGGAAAAATAAGAAGCTTTTCATCCAGGCCCCTGATCCTTTGTATGAAAAATGAATATTTTGCATAACGTAAATGTAAATCTAATAACAATAAATAATCTTTGGTTTCAATACAAACATAAGGGTGGTAATAGTAATAAGAAGAAAAGTAAAATTTAAGCATAGTTAATGCAATCTGTGTTTAATTGAAAAGATCTAACTAATCTGTGTTTAAAACTTAAACAAGAATTAGAGCAAGGGGTAGGGGAGGTGGTGGCGGTGGTTATATATAGCAACAGAAAGAATAGTTAAGAATTTAAGAGATGCAGAATATATTTTATGCTTTTTACGGAATGAAGGCATGAAGTGAAAGTGTTCAAACGTCAGAGGGTCAGAAGAGAATTTCCAAGTTTTGAAGGATTGGACTAAAAATGAAAATGACCAAAACTTTAATTTAAGCATATCATTTTCGGTATCACAGTCGTATATTAATATTAATTTATACATGTCACCTCTCCCCTCAAACCCTAACTTTGCTCCTCTCTCTCTCTCTCTCTCTCTGTAAAGCAAATCCCAACTTCGCCTATTTCTCACTCTCCTCACAAGCCCGCTCTCTAACTTCTTCGTCTCTTCTTCTTCTTCTTCTTCTTCTTCTTCCTGCTCTGCAGAGCCCAGTTATGCGAGCTGAAACGCGCCAAGGAACGCAGCTACGCCGCTGATCGGGGGGCGGAGAATACATCAATCATGGGTCCATACGAGTCGTCCAACAGCAGCAGCGGCAGCTCCTCATCATGCGCCGGCAAAGCACCGGATCAGATAGACGGTCTTCTCGCCGGCGCCGGCTACAAGGTTCGTTCCTCAGAGCTCCGGCAGGTCGCGCAGCGCCTCGAACGCCTCGAGACCGTCATGGTGAACGCCCCTGCCGAGATTTCCCAGCTCGCAAACGACGCCGTTCACCACAACCCGTCGGACCTCGCCTCCTGGGTCGACTCCTTGCTCTCGGAGTTCAACCCACTAGGAACCTTGCCCGGACCCGCCCATGTCGGTCTGCCCGAGTTCTCGGACCTCTCGTTGGATCAGGTGGTAGGTAATAGCGGGTGGATGGAGCCGCATGCGGCTGAGCAGCAGCAGCAGCAGCAGCGAGAAGCTTCCCAGCAGTTAACGGTCGTGACGGCGATGGAGGAAGATTCCAGCATCAAATTGGTCCACGTATTGATGTCGTGTGCAGAGTTCGTCCAGCGTGGCGAATTCTCAGTGGCTGGATTCCTGATTGACGAGATGCAGGGTTTACTGACCCGAGTTAACACCGGCTGTGGCATCGGCAAAGTAGCGGGCTACTTCATCGACGCGTTGAGCCGCCGGCTCTTCACCCCACAAGGGGCCAGCGCCATCGGGTCGGCTTACGAAAACGAGATACTGTACCATCACTTCTACGAGGCTTGCCCCTACCTAAAATTCGCTCACTTCACGGCTAATCAAGCAATTTTAGAAGCATTCGACGGCCATGACTCTGTCCACGTCATTGACTTCAATTTGATGCACGGCCTGCAATGGCCGGCTTTGATTCAAGCTTTGGCTCTACGACCCGGCGGGCCCCCATTGCTCCGTTTAACCGGCATTGGCCCGCCTTCGCCGGACGGCCGAGATTCGCTCCGTGAAATCGGACTTAGATTAGCCGAATTAGCCCGTTCCGTCAAAGTCCGATTCGCCTTTCGCGGGGTCGCGGCTTCAAGGCTGGAGGACGTGAAGCCGTGGATGCTACAAGTCAGCCAGAACGAGGTCGTCGCCATAAACTCCATCATGCAGCTCCATAAGCTACTGGTTTCGACTCCAACTCACGGATCTCCAATTGGCACGGTTCTTGGGTGGATCCGGAGCTTGAACCCGAAGATCATGACCGTGATCGAGCAAGAAGCCAACCACAACCAGAACGAGTTTCTGGACCGGTTCGTAGAAGCGCTGTTCTACTACTCAACCATGTTCGACTCGTTGGAGGCTTGCTCGGCTCAGCCGGAGAAAGCCCTAGCCGAATTGTACATTCAGCGAGAGATATGCAACGTGGTGTGCTGTGAAGGCTTGGCTCGGGTGGAGAGACACGAGCCACTTGCCAAGTGGAGGGCCCGGCTGGGTGGAGCCGGGTTTAGACCGCTCCACTTGGGATCCAATGCGTTCAAGCAAGCCAGCATGCTGTTGACGCTGTTCTCAGCGGAAGGATACTGCGTGGAGGAGAAAGAAGGGTGCTTGACGCTGGGGTGGCACAGCCGGCCTCTCATTTCGGCTTCGGCTTGGCAAGCCATCCCCGACCCGACCCGACCCCTTCCATTGGCTTAATCAACCAAAATAACAATGTGATGTAGAGCTTGTATTTTGGGTCCCACGTTTTCCCATTTAATTCCAAATTCCTATTATTACTGTCCAATGATACGAGGGGTCTCGTAATTTTATATGAGAATTCTTTTCCTAATAACGTAACGGTACCTTAATGGGTATTGTTGACAGTATGACAGATGAGATGCCGCTTTTAGTCAAGAGAAGGTCTTACAGAAGTAATTGGGTTATAAAAGGCATTTACCATTCAAGTCAACTGGAAAAAGGAATATTACTCAGAGGCAGTTTGGCTTATCATTTTTAATCGGAGTTTTTAAGTTAGTTAGCGATTAGTATAAAAGTTGTGTAGTATTTAAGTTGATAGCGTGTTTGAATAAATATATTTTTAAACTATGAGTTAATAGTTATGTATTTGGTTTGTAAAAATTAATAAATTGTTAAAACTTGATAAAAAGACTGAAATAGATATGGTACTAAATAATACAAATAAAATTTATAAAAATATTAATTTTAATAAAAAATAGATCAATTATACATACTTATTAAAAAATATATCAATATAATATATACATCTTTTATTTTTTTCTTAAAAAATAGTATCATTAATATATATAATATATATATATACCTGTAAGTGTATATATTGTATATACACTTAAAGGTTGAGGACGCCACTAGCGATGGAGGAGGCGGCGCCTGATGAGGCAATGGTGATGGCTGAAACCAGATGAGGCGATGACGCGACCCACCAACACGAGCTGCTTGCGGCGGTAATGGCAGAGCACAGATTCGAAGAAGATGATGGAGAAGAGAGCTTTAGGTAACGATAATGAAAGATATTTTGATATTTTTGTTGATTAACGATACAACGTTTTTTGGCAAAGTTAGGGTACCAGCTTTTGCTAAACGCTGCTATACCAGCTTTTCAGTAGAATAATGTATAAGTTAAAACGTTAAATCAAACAATTAACCATCAAACGCACCATAGCAGATCAGTTGCATAAATGGCTTAAACGCGATCAAACCGCTAACCTAAACAACCTCTTAATCTACTATGAAGTATTAAACTAGATGCTCCACAATATCACATTTCGATCATCATCCCTCATAATTTAATTTTTGAAGGACATAGGTAGAAAGATATCACATGAGCCCATTTCTTTTTGTTTTATATTTCTTAATAATTAACCTTAATATAGAAAATGAGGGGCCTTTTCACCGTAATAATGAAGCAGAGGTGGTGGGAAAGGGAGGTCACATGAGGGCTCTGTACCCCGCTCCCTCTCTCTCTCTCTCTGTGCAACTGTGACACTGCTGCTGCCGCATTTTGCTCTGTATATCTTTCCCTTTCATTGGGCTCACGCCCAGCTCAGCGCTGCACCTTCCAACTAAGTCATGCTCCCCTAAAAAGTCGTCTTCTTCAGTGCCACAATTTTTCTCCTTGACAAAGTACTATTCAAATATAAGAATGGTAAGGACACACCACCCCACGGTCTAATATGGATATCCATAATAAAATTTATCTCATGTGTGACGAGTTTGTGTGTTGTCACAATAGATTTGACAAGGGATGAGAGTTTTGGAGTCCATCTCCCTCCAATTTGTGATACAGTCCCGTTATTTTTGAGTTTCTTTTATACTAAGTTAGTTCAAATAATTTTTGAATTCAAACTTGTCTATAAATAAAAACAAGTGCAGAATTTGGTCTTAGTGGATTTTCAAGAATGATGTAATAAATAAATAATATAATAATAAATATTATATCTGATTCCTAAATTCTTTTTCTTGTCCCAAAAGGTGAATCGCTCACTCCAGACGTCTCACACCTGGCCCGACAGAATGTGAGGGGATTAATTATGGTGACTCAGCCGGGTACAATGGCTAGACCAATACTCACTGCACACAAGAAGCTCTCCTCATTTTGAGAGATTGCTCCCACATTATCACTGGTGAGACTCAATCCTTAGTTCTTGTCTCAAACTTCATCTTAAAAGCGCTTTATGCCCCAACTGTAAACAGTTGAGCTGCCCATGCAGACCTAAATTCTTTTTTTACGTGAACCAGAAGAGGGTCCATATTGCTGAGTTAGGGGGTTGTAGGGTCATATTATATGAGGCTCGTAATTCTAAAATTACATTGTTGACCCTCCTCCTCCTTGCCATTCCTAACCTAACGTAATGGTTGTAAAAATAATGGTATAAATTTACTATAAATATTAATTTTATTCATAGGACAGTGATCACTGGTCACTATAAAGAGTTCCCCTTCATGTACGAAACTTTGATTTGATAATCCGATTTGTACAACAATGTATCAATCGGTCAATTCCGAGGCCAACAAATAGGGTTTCCAGGGTGAATATGACGGGACATGCAAAATTACCAAAATATTTTTTGATCTAATCTAACTCAAACTTGTCATGTGTTTAAATTTTTTTTTTTCCCTGTAAATCATGTGTTTTGAGTCTTTTAAATCATTCATATCATATCGTGACACAATCTTTCTCTTGACTATTAGAATAAAGCACACTAAAACACGTATTAATGTCAATATAAAGATTTATAGTAGATAGGAAAGATCTTATCCCATTTTTATTAGATTTAAGAAATTTTCGTCAAAACTCAAAAGATACGAGATTGAGAATTTTAGAATTCAATTCTAAATACTTTCTCTAATCGTCATTTTATAAAAGTCAAGGATTCTCTTCTAAATATATCTAAGTTTAATTTAAATTTTTATTAAATTAAAAGACTTAATAACTTTGTCTCTTTCTCTCACAAATATAACTCTTAAAGTTAAAATCTCAAAATTGTGTTTTTTTTTCTTACAAGAATAATTTCTAAAGTATCAATTTTGGTGTGCATATTCCAAAATAATATATGTTAAATGACCTTAAAACTCATCACTATAATTCAAGATTTTGAAATAATTTATGATTTAAAATATATTTAAATCATAATTTATAATTTAATTGTTTTATTCTTGTAAAATTAAACCATCCACATTCCTAACTAAATCGTTTTCGCTACGGTTAGGGAAAAAAAAAGAAAAGAAAAGAAAAGAAAAACTTCAATTTTTGTTAAACGAGGAGGGTTAAGTGGTAATTTCACGTACTCATCGTGCGAACCGCCCAGTGAAGCCGAGCCAAGCCGAGCGCCGAGGCAAGGGCGTAAATAACGGTGGGCCGTATATGGAACGGAATCACGTGCAAAGCAGCAGTTGGGGTGGGGCTGGCCCACATAGCGTGGTGATGATGATCCATCATCGGGACCACCCGCCTCATGGACTTGGGCCCATTCTGCCCCCCTTTCCCACCCACCTTCACTTGTCAATTTTCTCTCACGTGTCGATGGCGACGTCGCCCTCTCCCCTGTTCTCTCTCTCTCTCTTCCTCTCCTACCATAAGTCTCGTTGGACTCAAAAAGTTGACCCGAATGAATATAAGCCGTGTTTGGCACTGAGTTTAAATTCTCATTGTGTTGAATTTAATATTAAATATGGTAAAAGGAGGGTGTTTGTTTGATAACTCTATTTTTATTTCAACTTAAAAGTGTGTTTAGCTTTGAGTTTAAACTTAAAAAGTTGAGATGGGTTGAGAGTTGTTTTAACACACTAAAATGGATGTTTATTAAATACCCCAAAACGTTAATCAATTTTTCAAATAATTATTATATATTTTATAAACTTTGATTGGGACTTTACTCATAATTATAGAAGTAGTCTTGTCGAATTGATTTGCTTAAAATAATATTTGATATTAATATGTTATATTAATATATAATAAATATACAATAAATCAATACAAATTATGGGTTCATTTTTTCAAAGTTTTTAATGGTTGGTAGGGTATCATGTATGAAATAAATGGGACCCAAATCATTGAAGCCAGGATTTGCGCTGCCAATTATGTTAATTGATTGATTTTACATCTCGAGATTAGGACGTCCTTTGAAGGTCAATCAATGTTTTAAACTCTACTATTGGACCATACCACGGACTACACTAAACTCTACTATTATAACCAATAATATATAGGTAAATTCTATTTGCCCGTATTTTTTACTTTTCACAATTTACGTCCAGTCAAATTTCATAATAATTTTTAAATTTATATTTTACCTCTCCCACAACCCACTTTCGCCTCCGACCACCCTCTGACGTCAGTCTCCGCCTCGCCTCTCTCTTTCTCTCTTGCACACACACATATATACACAAATAAATACATATATATATATACACACACATGCGGCCGCCATAGTCGACCCACACACACATATATTCTCTTTCTCTCATTTAAAATAATTTTTTTTATTTTAAAATAAATTTTTAAAATACACATATCTAAAAATCCTATTATCATTTAAAATAAATTTTTTTAAATGTATGTATCTTTACCTAATTCAATAAGATAAATTAATTAATTTTAAATTTTTTTAAGTATAAAAAATTCAACACTTAATTACAATGATTTAAAATTTAAAATTAGTTAGATTATAATTACTTAAAATGCAGATATTTAAAATTTATTTATTTGTATTATTTTTTAATTTTATTTTATTAAAATAAAATAAAAAAAATTAAAAAAAAAAACATCTTCCCCGACTGCCAACAGGGAACCCATCGTTCCCCGACTACTGCCATGACCGCGGCCATGTTTTTCGTGTGTGTATGTCTTCGCATAAAAAGAGAGAGTGTGTGTGTGGATCGGCCATGGCAACCGCATGTGTGTGTGTATATATATATATATATATATGTATGTGTTTGTGTGTGTGCAAGAGAGAAAGAGAGAGGCGAGCCAAAGGCTGGCGGTCAGGGGTGGTCGAAAGAGAAAGTGGGCTGTGAGAGGGGTAAAATAAAAATTTTAAAATTATTGTGAAATTTGGCGAGGTGTGGGCTGTGAAGAGAAAAAATATGGGCAATGAATAGAATTTTCCTAATACATAATCATATTAATATCAAAACCAAAGCACTAAAAATTTTCTATATTTGTATATTAATGGTAATATATATATATATAAATTCAAATATATTTTATACTTGAGTTTTATCCTATATATGGTTGAATTATCATTAATACCCACCAATATTCTCACATAGTTCCCATCAAAATTTGCTTGTTCAAAGGAGAATTAGGTCTTTTTACCCCCCACCATAGTTTTGATCATGCAATGCACATCATCAAGTTGTCGATAGATTCAATTGAACTTTTGACTAATGGGATCTTGATGTTCAACAATTTTTATTTTCCTACTCATATTTCAAGTCATCCATCAAAATCTTCTCATAATCAAACCTCCAACATGATGATGTGATCAAACTCATGTGGAGAGGCCCCAGTTCACATGAAGTGATCCCATTTAAGCCCATTTCTGGATTAGCCCAGCCCAACAATTTAAGCCCAAAGTTAGTGGGCCGTGATGAAAGTGTGATGTTGTCATTGGCAATGTTTGATAACATAATGCCAAGAAAAACCCATTTCCAAAAATTTTCTCTCGTTCTCTCTCCCACCAAACATGCATGCCATGACAATGTTTGTATATTAGGCTCACCTTAGATGAACAGAAGCCTACATAAACTAGAACTCTTGAAGAAGCAGCAAAATCTGGAAAAAAAAAAAAATTGACAGGAAATACAGTAGCAAGCAGCATCACCTTTAAGAGCAATGCTGTGGCAGAAGGATCTCAATTTACATGCACCAGCATTCCAGATCCTAGCTAACAACAAAATTTTGTTAACAGAAACTTGCAAATGCATTGCATCAAACAATCTCTTCTCTACAATATGAACACAAAGCATTCATGTACAACCTTTCAGACATTTTTCCTATCATTCCTGTGCTGTAATTCTTTTCTGTTTCATCTCTAACAGTAGAACATCACATTCTTGACCTTCTCTTTCAGCGCTGGCAGAGGCCGGACTGAGGAACCATTCGCTGCTCGGGTGGAGTGCATCAATGCATTCTCATGTCCATGCGGCTCCATGTAGAATCTTGCACGGTAGGCTGCTAAATGAGCATAATATGCAGGCGGCACTGCATCGAAAAGGCAAAAAATGTTTGTAATTTGAAGCCATAATTAATCTTTTGCATGTGGAACACTCACATTTTCAACCAGTTTCCCAATGTAAATGGAGAGCAGAATCGAGTTCTTGGGTGATTATATTTATCGATGAAATTCTACGATCTAGTACCAAGTTAATATTATAATTCCAGAAGAGGTGAATGGAAATGTTACCTAGAGAAACAGATCGAGTGCACCTAGCGTATCTGCGATAAACACCAACCAGATTTGTCACTGAGAAATTATGAAACTGGTAAAAGAGCGGAGAGGGAGAAGGAAAAGGAAAAGAATTCTTACGTATAACATAGGTTGTTTGTCAGAGATTGGATCTCATCTGCAGTAAAATTGTTCTCATCCCAGAGGACATGATAATGAGCTGGTCTACTGGTTCCCTGCAAAAATGCTAGCTTGATTGGCATCCGATGCAACCATATCCAAACTGAACCCACCCTTTTAAGAAGGATCATACCTGGATCCCGGCATGACTGCATAGATAAAAGTCGAACTCAGTAGGATGACAAATCTTAGTATCCACCGTGGTACCTGCACTCGAAAATAGATGATGATTAGTTCATACATGGCGATTGATGTTCATCAAGATTAGTAGTAGCCAGAGGAGAGAGCTAGCAAGCGTTTGAATGACTGATTTGAGTTCAAACATTCTTTGTTATGAATTAATTCATTATGAGCACAAATCATAGTGGGCAGCTACCACAAAAATGTCAAAAATCAGTACCAGGTAAGATATTCCCACTCTTGTCAGTGCTGCTTTTGTCGTTGTGGTTGCTTGCAAAGAGTCGTGTGTGGTGACGCTTTTGGACTACAATGAAGGTGACCGGAGGCTGGTAACTGGGCTCCAATGAGGCACAAGCCTAGAAACAGACCGATCATGAGCACGCTATTGTATATGTATATATCTGCATGTTCCTTATGACAAAGATGGCAGGGGTAAATCACTGGAAACCAACCTTACGAATTGCATCGAGTTCATATAGTAGAACCTGGTAGAACTGCCCATCACTGACACCATCCCTACAAATTTAATTGATGGGAATAGGAAGAATGAAGCTAATCACAAATCTTTTGGACAGTACAATACAATTCCCTGGCTTGCTTCTTAACTAATTAATATCCGAAGCCACGAATAAGCTACAATGGACAAGTCTATACCAAGGGAGCTGATTACAAAAGATCAAAGTATATTACCTGTAGAATATTATTCTCAAAGGTTTTTGTCCAGTAGCCTTCTGAAAGGATAGTAGAAGCTCTCTGCAATTGTAAACGTTAAATTGTAATCTTGAATTATCGAATGCACACAAAAAAGCTACTCCTATACTATTGGTTATGTCTCAATGACGACATACCCTGGAAGGACTCGGTTATTCACTGGAAGAACTTATCTTTTTGACTCTTATAACACCACAGCTAGTCAGTAGTCACATGATTAAAGTCGTGAAACCTTAAGTACGTACCTTATCATGCCTCCTGAAACCGTGCCCCGTTGAGGATCTTGCCAGGTTTTGTATAGATCTTGGATAAGTTCTTGACGATGAGGCTGAGCGCAAACTAAGCCAGCATACTTGGTAACTTCTGGCCAATCCTGAGATGCTACAACCTGTGCCAAAGTAATGTGAGATAGGCTTAATCTCTAAACCAAGATGGTTTTCAATTTTGAAGTAATAAAAGTTGGCCAATGCTTACAGCAGCTATTGATGGACTGCAGTCCTCTCCAGACTCTGGATGAGTTACATCGGCCCCAAATATTATGGTTGGAATATCACTTACTAAAGGAATTTTCCATTTTACGGCATCTAAGAGCACGGTATTCCTTCCTCCCATCTGTCAAAAGAAAGGGAATAAGAAGAAGAAGAAGAACCAAAACCCAGTCTTAGATTGAATCCAAAACGACAAATTAGACGAAGAAAATGTATGTCATTCTTTCCAGGTAGACCTTGACATTAATCTTAAGCGACACGTTTGCCAGGTACTGTTTGCTAATCTTCAGTACATGTTTCGTAAGACAGCACTGAGAAATCAACCCAAGCTCTGTCTCACAAATCCGCTTCAGATCACCTGAGTGAAAAGCAAGCAGAGGTTTAGTTCATGGAACTTCATGGGGGACAATGTAATTAGTAATGAAAAAGTTTTCAGTTTCCTTTCTATAAGATCCTGAATGGAAGGTGAGAAGCAATAAAAACCTAGATTTAAGGGATTTGCATATTTTCTTTTTTCAAGCTAGAGAGAAATTGAAGATCCATGATATAAAGAGCCACACACCATACAAAGAGCCATTGTTGTCTGGAAGAATGGCGATGAGTAACTCCAGCTCCTTCCCTCCAAGTTTATTTGCAGCTGCACTGCAAACATATTTCAAGGCCTTCTTTACCTGATCCGGTCTGGCTGAGTAGATAGGAATTATGGGCTCGCTGTTGAATTCCTGAGCAAAAAAAGATCAAAAACTAAATGATCAGAAGGCTTCAGCTGGGGAAATCTTGTTTGATAGAGAGAATTTTTTAAGACAAAAATCAGTGGAAATGAAAATGAGATGAAGTCAATCAAGTCCTTCTTCCCTGCTAATTTCACAAGATCATCAAGCTTACCATGCCAGAGCTTTGGCACATCTGGACCAACTGATCACAAAAACCACGCGCTGCACTCTCTTGGACACTTCTCGAGAAGTTGATACAAGCCCAGTAATTTACAGTGCTTCCATTAACCACTTTCTGCATAGATTACCATGTTTTAGATAGGGATAACCAGCAAGCTATACCAAAGGTGTATGGTACAGAAAACTTTACTAGCTCCAGTGTTACGATATTATGCTACCTTATTCATCATGTTCCACTGACCACCTTTAGGCAAGATCTCCTTGTCTTTTCCATTATCACTGTATTTCAGCTATCAAAAGCAAGACAAGGAGCGAACATCAGTATTTCTATACTCATAAATAATGCAAATAAGCATCATGAAATTGGATGCCATAGAACAGTTACCCAAGGGGCAGGAAGAACTCGAGCCTCAACTGATGCAAGCTTGTCGTCTATACTGATGCCAAACTCCTTTGCATAAGTATCTTGGCTATATGCATTTTTCTGAATTGTCTGGACAGAGACCAGAAACTTCAGTGCTATGGCTATAGCGGCTGGCTCTACTTAAATATCAACAATATGTTTTTTCATGTGTTATGAATATAACTAACTAGACCCTGTATAGTGTTACAACAGGCGCCCCCCCCCCCCCCCCCCCCCCCAAAAAAAAAAAAAAAAAAAAAAAAACTGTTTCAAGGAACAATAAACATGAAAAATATTTTCCAGTCAATTCAATAGTTCAACCATGGAACCGTTGTTTTATCAAATAAAGAGAAAATTTATCTAATGACTGAAGATGCGGACCTGTAAAATGTCTATCTCTTGTTCCCGGGGTCTTTGGCATGTAAATTTTAACAACGAAGTTATCTGCTTGTCATTCAGCCTTTTTGTGTATCTCTGTCCTTCAACTATCTTGCAAGCCTGAAAAAGTATAGCAGCATGGTATTTTCCAAGGACAATAATCTTTGGAGTTAGTTAATATACACCAGAGTCTAGCCTAGCCTACCTCCATTGGCAAATAGTTCACTTTCCTTGGACTTCCCACTTGGAGGCAAGGTAGATGGGGATGTCGAATGGTGAAGCCATACACCTCTTGAAAGTATTCAACCACCGACTTCATGTTTTTCTCCTCATCGACTGGAAAACTTAGGAAGGAGAAGAAAGCGAAAGAAACAACATTAGAGAGATACAGAAGTGGAGAGAGGAGAGAAAAAAAAAATGAACATTAAGCATAAGATATGTACATAAGCTCCCTTGTTGGCTGGGATGTCAGCCCTGAAATACGGTACTTCCTTCGCATGTTTCCCCTGTGTGTAACTTCAACTTTGACCCCTCTAAGTGCTTTCTTAACCTACTCAAAGTTCACAGAATGATTGGTTAGACGATGTTGACTTGTAGCATCTACCATCATTTGTATCAAATCTATCAGTCGGTCAAGTTGTGGTTCCAAATGTGTATTATCTCAGTCCTGGACAGAAAATTGAGTGACTTGGGGCTGGAAACACTTGAATCCATAAACACAGCCAACAAATTGGTAAATAATATCTCATATAAGAAAAAGTAGGTAAAACATCACCTATATGTCCCAATAATATAGTTGGAAATATATAAATGAAGCTGCACTGCAAAAGGGACTACAAATCATTCTTGAAAACTGCAGTACTGCCTCAAAATTGACAACAACAATTGCCACATCTCATCGGCCAAAAATGTCCAAAGCTTTTGCACTCTTCTGGACTGAGGAAAGGTGAAATATGCTTCAACGCAATAAGACAGAAAAGGAAGCAATGGCAGGAAAGAGGCAATGAAAACGGTGACAACTACGCGAGCAGAGTTTCCACTAGTTGAAAACTGGTGTTCACACCGTTCAAAAACCCAGCCTGAAGATGCATTCAATCTAACCTAATGGCTAGCATTACTGATGGTTGAGATAATCAACTATCAACAGATTGATGAGAGAATCTCTTATCTTTTGTGTGGGTCATAGTGTGGGCTATCATGACTTGACAGCTTCATGGCCATACACCTGAACTTTGACGTGCACAGCCTTCAGAAGGTAAGACTTAGAATATAAGGAATTCATTTGGATGATGATACTTGTGAAGTCAAATTCATAAACAGATGTTATATTAATATCTTCAGCGGCTAATTGCACTCTGAGGTAAGAACTTAAACTTCTCTTGCATGATGCGTAAAGATGTAAAAACCACACGTTAACCTGAGCAGACTTTAAAGCAAGTTAAAAGTTCCTGCCAATCCAGCGATAATGAGTAAGCTAATAGTCAATTTTAAGACACTTCTGAACTATATTGGAACATGAATGAGTCCTAAGAAGGAATGAGTAACTAACCCAGTAAAGATTTCTGTAATACAAAATTATTAACGACAAATATATAAGTGTGTTTGAACAAAAAGTATGAAGAGATTCACAACAATAAATGATATGTGACTTACAATTGTGCATTTAGATGCCATACCTTAATGCGATCTGCATCTGAAAGCGGCCTCGAATATACATCCTTACCCAAAACTTGAGCTACAAACTCAATGACAGGGAGTGGTTCAATGAAAGCGGCTGCTGACATGTCTGCAGTAAAATGGTAATAAACAAAATGAAAGGTCTTATTTAATTGTAAATATGGCACCATAAGATCTTCAAATTCGATAAACTAAGAACTAAGTGGAAATGAAGAAGTCCCTACCAAAGTTTAGTGACATTCCCATCTGTGTTGCTTTTATACTCTGGTAGAAGCCGCGCCATGACTGCAAGCCATTGCCAAGAGGCTGTGGTCTCTTAAAGTTGGGGGAATAGAAAAATCTCCCGGAGGAAACATATCTAAATCAATCCAGATCAAATCATAGCACATAATTAAGACCACAACAAAAGTTCATCAGTTTAATAAGAAATTAAAACAAGATACTGCAAAATAAAATAAATCAAAAACAAATCCCTTGGAGGTATACCTTTGGGCTGCAAGCTCCCTTAGCACAATGTCAATAACCTTGATTGCTTCTACGGGAGTATCTAATTGTTTCCCAGATTGAAGTTCACTCAATTGGTGCATGCTAGCATGAGCTACAAACTTGAGTGTCACTATAAATTCTCGCCCCCTAACAAAATTGATTAAAACGAAAAATTTCATTGATCTAATATCACATAACCAAGATGCTGCAAATTTAGTAACAAATTGTTAAAATCGCATACTTGCTGATGCCTTTCCGCTCATCCTGTTCAGCCAATGTTATTGTGAACTCCTTTGAGGTGAAAGGCAATTGGCCCGCAGTGTAAAGGGCCCCTTTTCCATCATAAACGGGGAGCCTCTGCCCCAAGTCAGTGTCTCTATGAAGTTTCACCAACTGAGCCATTACAGCTTTGTTCAATTTGATTGAATTGACTTCCGGTTTGATCTTAACCTGCATCAGAATTATGAATAGAAAGTTAAAAACACGTGAGAGACTAATGAAAGCCAAGGCCACAGATTGACAAAGGGCTTACACTATACTGAGCCAAGTCCTTCCCTGATATTTGAGCAAGGAAATGATTGGCCTTAACGACGCATTTAGTACCCAATTGGCCATATCCGGGCCTGCGGTGCAAGACAAGAGATTTTTCTGGCAAAGCAGATTGATCAGCCCCATTTTCTGGCGTTTGTTGTGTATCCAATTTTGCAGCTCTCCCTGATCTTCTCCTTCCCCTACCCCTCCCTTCACTCTTCTTCTTCACTTCTTCAGAGCTCTCATGGTTCCTCAATGGCATCTGGGCCGATGAATGCTGATTCATGGAGTCCTGCAGAGGCCTCCTGGTGGAGACAACATGCCTTTGCTTAGGCTCTTCCGGCTGCCAGTGAGGCATTTCTATGGTGACCTGAACCACATATTTCATGTTAAGGCAGCCACTTTACTTTAAAGACGGTTTCAACTTTCAAGCTTGATGCCAGAGAAGCAACAGATAAAGGTGATGATGGCATGACATTTTTCACGTGTGCTCCAAGAATCAAATCTTAAAATGGTAAGTTCTAGATGGAGATTAGAATCAAATCTCTACAGGACTCTCTCTATCTCCCTCTCTCCTCCCCCCCCTCCCTTTTTTTCTTTTTGTTCATTATTCTCTGAAAAGTTGCAAGTAAAACTAGAGAAAAAGCTCATGGACATTAATATGCTGAGAAAATCCATGAGGCAAAGTGAAACAAGAAACTGATCCATGCTTGGCATAGGACAAAAGGAAATGATGATATGCATGTACTTATCCACAAACTACAAGTTCATAGCCAACACATAGAGAGTATCGCCACTCTCTTGATTGTTCATGTGCATTTAAGGACCTTGAATTTCGTACAAGAATTATGTTTTTTATATCAACATAAACAACTCATCATAAGTCGTAATATATGCGATCAAAATATTCATGGTGGTGATGTTTTGGTTAGCCAAGTGATGAAAAGATTGAAACCGCAGCATTATAGATATTAATTTTAGGACTTATCCGCAGCGGTTACAAAGATTGTTATCATATGAAAGCAAAATCTATATGAAACAGCGATCTTCAAAATTTTCATTCTTTTCATAACAACAAAAACAGAAACTGCAAAACCCAAGGGTTCACAATATAGTCGGCTGTTGAACAAGGTTCAAACCTCTTTTGAGCGAGCCCACATAGAGATTTCTGTGTGCTTACATTACCTAGTGTGTTGTGATTTATGGATTATTGTACATACCCGATGAATTTACCTAAAAACCTTGTCTCTGGTTAATAAGCTCTAATACCCAATCAAAACCTTCATAGCGATAATATTTTTGGTTAGCAAAGTGGTGAAAAGTTGAAACCTACAGCATTATAGATATTAATTTCAAGATTGTTTCCATACGAAAGCAAAATTTATATGAAACAGAAAATTTGATTGTTTTCAAAACACCAAAAACAAAAACTACATAACCCAATGGTTCGCCGTTAAATTACCTTCTCCATTACACATTTACTTAATACGCTTGATTTGTACGAGATGAGTTTACTCGATGTGAACAAAAAGGCAACTTTGTTGTCTCTTGTGAATGGCCAAAGGCCTGAATCCCATCAAAATGGTAACCAACTCAATCTTCTTCTGCTGATGAGTTTCTTTTATTGGGATAACCACAAAGCCAGAGTCCTTAAACCATCTTTTGTTGTTGGGGATGGAACCCACTACTGGGCGCATCATTTTGGACTACTGGACCGCTTTGTAAGGCAAGAAAATAAACCCTTTTCAGAGATGCAGAGGGAGCTTTTATTTAACTCCTTCCAAAGCTCAGACCTCTACTGACTCCCTCCCCCTCCTCCCCCCAGAAACATCAAAAGCAGGAATACCAAGCCCTAAAAACGCCCAAAAATTGAGCCCTAGACACTAGCATCTAATGCAGTTTCCACAACCATTAATGCAATCCCAGAAATGGGTCATCAGCTCCGGTCTATGGCTACCCTTTTGTTCTCCAAAAGTTGGACAACGAATGATGATGGCTGATCCCAGGATTTGGTGGGACATTGGCAGGGATAGAAGCAATCCCAAGTTAGATACCCAGCAACTAATTCAAGATCAACTCTTTTATCTATGGAAAATGATTTCGATTCCAACCCAATCGGTTGGTTGGTTGACAGGGTAGAGTTATAATTTTGTGTATAATTTTTATTTAATATGAGGGAAAACTTATATGAATTTTAACTCGACCGATTAGCGATTGGGTGTTGAAGAGTTCAAACTAAAGTTGTGTATTCTTCAAGTATGGTGTCCACTTTTTCAACAGTAGCCAAATTGTCTGCAAGGGATCGGGAAGTTCCCCAGAATTTGATCCATTGACCAATAAAGGGATCTTTGGCTGAAAATGACGGAACACTGCTGGGTTGTTTTCAAAAGCAGAAGGGTACTTTCACAGCTCCCAGGAAGCAAGGCACAATATGTAAAGTTACAAGATATATATATAATCCAAAATAGTACATACAAGATTATTTATAAATATATATACGAAGTGACATTGATCTTTATAACTTTCTAAAGATATTAAAACGTAATTATAAGCATGCAGAAGATTTGGTGAAAAGAAGAGAGGAAAGAAAAGTTCCATCAAATGAGGCTAAAGGCGAGCTTTTTATTGACAAAAAGAACAATGATTCTCATCAAAGTGCTTCAAATTTTTACAACTAGAGATGATGATTACTTTTTAAAATAATTACACAAAAAATATGGACTTTAGAAAAAGATTTTGTTAGAATATCTCAGTTACACATGCCAAAATTAGTTCAAGTAGGGGAGAGAATTAAAGGAAAAACCATTTACAACGAAGCAGCTGCTATGGTCAAGCTATAGAATAAGTATGAACAAACTGCATGAACCACAATTTGTTTAAGAATCAACCATTAATTCTTTAATCTTTTTGGCTAAAACTGAAATGCTAGGGCTAGCTCTCTCTCTCTCTCTCTGTCTCTCTCCCCATGTGTGCGTTGGATATGTAGTGTTGACAACTACCCATCATGGGTAACAGAGCGACTCAATAAATGCAAACCAGAGAAAACGAAAGAACGTCTGTAATTCTCCTGTGTAGAAAGATATGGTTGAGAATAATGAAAAGCCAAAGACAGATGGACTTTTATTTAAGTTAAAACCCTACACCACCACCACAATCATTATCAGTTCCCCCCCCCCCCCCCCCCCCCCCTTCTCTCTCTCCTCTATATATAGATTCCCAGAAAGAAACCAAGGTCCTAGACATATATATATATATATATATATAACTGATCAACGCCGACCTAATGCTTAAAACCCATATATATAGTTATTACACAGAGAGGGAGAGAGAGAGAGAGAAGCAGAGAACATACCTTAAACCTTACGCTTTCTTTATAACTCGCCGCTGATCATTTAACACACTGCCTGGGCCTTGAATTCGCTTTCTTCTTCGCCTTGCTTAATTCCACGGAAACTGCACATTGCATGGCCCCTTGTCAATTTAAATCCATTACATATATAAATATATACACAGATCTTGTAAGATCTACAGTAGAATAAAGCATAAAAGAAACAAGTGATTTGGTTTCGAACCAAGAAGAACAGTTGAAGTCAGACACAAGAAAACCCACCAAGATTTGCAGGAAAAGAAGTAGAGAGCAGAAGACAGGCTTCAAGAAGAGAAGAGAAGGAATAATGTGGCTCTGAACCCAAGCACGAAAACAAGGTTTAATGATAATGGAGGAATAAGAGAGAGTTTCGGGGTTCGTAAAGAAAGCGAAAAAACTCAATCGAATTGGTGGGAAATGCATGTGGCTGTGATTAGAAAAAACAATGGTGGCTTTTGCGCCATACTGATCTCTCAGAGACTACTGCAACTCTTCACTCTCTCCCTCGTCGCTGCCTTTGAGAAAAAGGAGGCTTTAAACCGAGAAAAAGAAGAGCTTTGGTAGGATTATACCTTTACACATATACAAGATACAACATATATATATATATATATAAACTTTGCTAAAGCGTGCACCTGATAAAACATATATTTATATACGAGCTCCTTTTCTGTTTGTTTGGAGAGAAAAACGATGAATTCAAAAGAACAAGGTTAGAATTTTGTGGGAATAATCAAGAACATAAATACATGTATAATTAAGCTTACATATGTATGTATAGTTGAGATCGAAAAGAAAAGAAAGCTGTTAGATTCCATACAGAGGCAAAGGGGAGAGGTATAGATATCTCTGCAAAGCTTTCAGTGCGTTTCCTTGCTGGTTCCTTCCTTTAATTTCTTGGTTTGCAGATCTGACATATATATGGGGTACACACAGGTGATACGTTTATGTATATATATATATATATATATAATTTTGACAAAAAAGTGTTTACAAAACTAAATGATAATTATATTAAGGATAATTTCACAGTACATCCATGAAATTGCTTAAATTGTTCTGACTATCCCTGCATTTCTAGAAACATCACTAATCTTTTTGGACTTTTATGATTTATCATCAATTTTTCCCGCCTTCTAAAAATCATCGTTTATATTTTGTAAAAGATTAAAATATCCTCTTGTTTATATCTTTTCATCTCTTTCTTTCTTTCTTATCTCCGCCTCACTTCATTCTCTCCCATAAAATCTCCTAAACTTTTGAATAAGATATAGGTTGATGGTTGCCATTGTGTTTACGAGAAATAAGATTTACATATATCTTTCTTTTTCAAACAATTTTTAAATTCATGACTTGGGTTCGTCCATTATGAAGATGAATTGACAAGAGAATAAGAAAAAAATAAACAGATAAAGATGATTCGAACACAACGCAGAGATCTTTGAAAAAAGAAGAAGATAACAACAATTAAAGACGATGCCTAATTTTTATTGATGGTATATCTTTATTTTTTTGTCTCTCTCTAATTAATTCTCTCACTTAATTTAGTTTTCTCTCTATCCTTATCTCCTTTAAAAATGGATCGTGAATTTGTTTTGGGAGACAAATTCCAAACAAACAAGGAATTATAGATTTCCAATTGGGCAAAGAGAAAAGATGGAAGAGAAAGAAACAATAGTGATTAGTTTGGCGGTGGCTACAATTGAATACTATCAAACCATCAGCGTTTATGAGAAAGAGAGAATAATTTAACTATAGGGGCAAAATTGACAATTCAAAGAGTTTATTACAACCTAAGAAAGTTTATATTATTTTTAAAGTCACCAAAGTAGTCGGTGTAATTTAAGAAAGAATGTGAAATTTAACCTTACATTAAGCAAAAAAAAATACTATGATGAATATTAAAAATCAAATATTAATATCACCTAATTTTAGAACGCATTTTTGTTAAATTTTTATTAGTAATTTAATTTATGAGATCATGCATGCTAGCTAGATTTCAATATAATGTGTAGATTAATTATTTGTGTTGAAAATTTGCACTATCTTCTCCTCAATTAAATGAATATTAAGAAATTTGTATAGTATGTAAAATATCTAAAATACCCCCATACAGCATCAATATATATAACAATATAAAATACCTAATACTATGTTTGAACAACCAGGGATCGATAGTGGATATGGTTTATAAAATATGGTACTCTTAAGACTGAATATCTGTCTTTATTGGTTCGTCCATGACTTTGCTCATCCCTAAGGTACTTGAGCCCTTATATATGTGTGTGTGTATATATTGTTGTGGGGATGTCTATTTGTAATTATTTTCATGTTTTTTATGTACTTACATTCTATGATTTGCAACCCTTTGAAATATTCCTCTGTTACAATGTTGTTGACTAGCTTTGTCTCTTCTATTTATTTTATTTAAAAAAAAAAAAAGAAACCTCAAAAAGCATAAAATATATTTTATAATTTTTTGTCAATAAATCTAAAAAATAAAGGTAACTCGTGTTATGTATATATAAATTAAAAATTTAAATTTTTTAAATAAATATTCTTTTGGTACTTGATAATTATATTTTAATTTTAAATATTTTTAGTTAAAATTTAAATATAATAAAAATATTTTTAAATGTATTATAATTGCCTATATATATATATATATATATATAGTAAATATAGGCAATTAACCCCATCGATAATGCGGCTTTGGGAGGAGGGGAAGCGCGGGGGGGCACAGTGTTCGAAGATTTTGCACTGTTGATTTGACGGCGTCGTTTTGTGCCCCCGAAACGACTGCACCGCTGACTCGGGGACTCGCCACTGGTGGTCCCTACTTGCCACGTAACTCACCCTCTCATAACCATCATAATTTTATTAATTAAATATTTTTTATATTAATTAATCTTGAATAAAGATATTCAGCCGATTTAAGGGACCGAAATCTGTAGTTGGCGTGATAAAATTAATAAATCATTCAACATTTTTATCAAGAAAATGTTAAAAGCATTTAAGTCCCAAAGTTCATCTCTTGAATTGAGGGCAAATGAATTAAAAAAAATTAATTTTTGTTATCGAGATATAATAAATAATTTATAATTATAAAAAAAATTATCTTCAACTTTCAATCTCTAAAAAATTTATAAAAAAAAAAAAACATTCAAGAATATAGAGTGTTTCCTACACGAGCTTTACGATATTTAATTAGTTCCATCAGAAAAGTATATTGTATTAGCAGTAAAAAGTGTAATCAGTAGAGTTTTAAGCATATATTGATAAAAAAAATTACTTTTTATTTATAAAGATTAAATGTTAAGAGATGAAAAAAAATCTATTTTTTAAATAAAGATTTCATTGATAAATTGACGTATTCTTTATGAGTCATGATTTAGAGGGTTTTCCTAGATTGTATCTTTGATTCTCGAGTGAGCCTTTTGAAAATCTTTGATTCTCGAGAGAGTCTTTTGAAAAAATCTCCCAAAAAAGACTAAAATTTTTAGGAATACTTCTTTTTGAGCTTTTTTTATTATTATTTTGAATCTATTTTGAGTTTGAATTCACCTAGGCACATTAATTATAACAATCTTAATAATTTTTTAAAATTTTAAAATTGCAATTGATTTAATAACACTCAATCTTTCCATTTTTCAAGTAATTTTTTAAAGGTTTTAAGTAAATTTTAATACTTAATATTGAATATTTATACCACTCTATGTATATTCTAATAATACGTCATGTCCCTAGCTAAGTTGAAAAGAGCCGTAAATTATTGTAACGAGAGGCGCGCGCGGTGATGGATAGATATGGAGACATGAGGGTGGGGCATAGCATCAATCATCAGTGAGAGTGGATCCTGCAAGTGATGATGATGATGATACACATATGGTGGTAGAATTTCATCAAAGGGTGTGCCAGTGCCGGTTCTCATGCCCAAATGATTAATAAACCAAAAGCCAAAATAATGAGTAAAGCTTTGAACTTGGCTTCAAACGAAGACAAGATCCTGGCTATTCCCATTCATATCCCACCATAATCATTCATCCAACACCATTGTTGGTTCCATCGTGGGGGGAATATATTTTTTCATACAATTTCTTTGAGATTTTGAAAATAACTCTAAAAATTAAAATTTTTAAAAGGGTACTTTTTAAAATAACATCTGGACCAAACCAACTGGTCTTTTCTTGGCACTATCAGTGTCATTTGTACTTGTACGAGAAAATAATTGATGATGGTATTTAAGGTGAATCAGTATAATTCTGTCTTTATACAAGTATTATCAGACTTCTTACTTTTATGTAAGTAAAAGGAGCTGAGATACTCAGAGTCATCATCTTTTATCTTGAAGTGGAGGTGAATTCATTGAACATAATAGAGATAATATTAGGCCTAATTTCTCTATAGATGAAAAGTTATATGCTTGCGACTATTCTTCAAAATTGAGTTAGATAAAAAGACACGTGTCATCTCCCTATTACTTGTCAATAGAAACATGTGATAAAATGAGATTAGTCAATCTTGAATGATAGTTTAATAATTTTTCTTTTATAAATATTTCTCCATCAATTGTAAAGATTATAAGAGTTTATAATTTTATTCGTTTGAAGTCTACATCATGAGAAAGATTTCCAATTTTTCATTCAAAAGAGGTGACATTGAATGAGCAAATGACTCCATCCTAATCCACAGAGATTGTTTCTGGAAGCACAATTGGTAAGAGGAGGGAAGTGTGTTTGTGTGTGTGATTTAGAAAGCAATATTTTGCCAGCTCTCTCACTCTCACTCATACGAATGAAAGGGACTAATCTAGTGGGAAGCACACAAAGGATAAAACAAGTTTACACTGTCTTCTCAATAGCTTTTGGTCCTTTCAAGCTGCTTTCTTTGTATTGCATTTTGACATTCTTATTGCCGCTCTGCCTCCAAAGCCCCATGCCATTGTGCTTTCATGGCTGTGCTGATCTGCCCATCAATCGGCCCCTCCCTTTATAGATTTGTCCTACTTCAAGCTTCCTAACCCCCTCACAACATGACAAATATACTCTCGCTTTCTTAATTTTGCACATTTTTTGGGTCTGATTATATATATTTTTTATTTTTTAAGGCTTGTCCCATCCTAGAAAATAAAATATTCATTTTTTTTATTTTTTCGAGTTTACACTACGAATGAAAAATATTTCATCCTTATATTACAAGTCCCATTGTATGGCTGTGGTTCTGAGACTCAAATGCAATTGGAGTCGCTAAGACATTCAGCTTACAAGCCCTTCATTAAGATGTTGTACTTTTCTAAAACATTTTTGACATCTTATTTGGTAAGGTATCGTTTGTTAAACTAAGAAATGAAATAATTAAGATAAGCTTATAAAAAAATTTAATATTTTTATTTGTTAAATTTTTTGAAATACATTAGGGGCATATGGATAATTTTTTTCTTATTTATAAGGTTCAAGATAAATTTATCTAGAGAGATAAGAGATAAATTTATTTGAATAATTTTAGCTAAAAAGTCACCTAACTTTTTTTCAATAGGTTGTCGATTAAATTTAATAAACACAAGAGAAAATATTTTTGATTGAAATACTTTTTATATTTCACTTTTTTCAACTCATATTTTGATTAACAAATATTATTTAAATAAAATATTTATCCAGCACCATAACTTCTAGCCTTTGGGTACAAATTGACGACGTTGTTATTTCTAAAACTAAAAAAGTTTTTACACATTAGGAAAAGCGTTTATGAATGGTCAAAATTTCGCTTAAATATTTAGAACAAAGTTATGTTCGACTTCAATTCATATAATATTTTTTAAATTTACTAAAACAAGTGAACAAATCATTTGTCACAATTGTCGTTTTGGTATGATAATACTTAGCCATAAGTCATAAAGTGTACTAGTAGTTACTAATTAGAAGGTACTTTTTCTTTAACAACGTCCCAACAAGCAAATAGAACAAAGAAATGATAAATATGTCGTTGAAAATAGTTTCCCTTTTGAATGGAGCAATTATGGGCACGGCGACCCACCCTGATTCCTAATGCTAAGGTAAAAGCATCCACAAATGTTATTAGGGTATTTAATTATGATATTTTTTTATGATAGTTATGTATTAATATATTATTATTATATTTTATATTATATTTATATGTGTGTGTCATAAAATATATTACAACTAAATATTTAACATTTTCAAAAAAAAAAAAAAATTGGATCAATGATTTGGTCTCTTGATCTATTGTTTTACCCGATCCCTATCTTTCCTAAGTGTTAAATCCTTTCAATTTTTTTGTAATATGTCTTTTTTGAATTATGACAAAAAATAGAGAATTTTGAGTATTTCATAGTAGTTTTGTTATCATAAAAAAGAAAAAGATTGTTGTTTTGGGTTTATTTAATGTTTTGATAATGAAAAAATTTATATTCTTGGCATTTGAAAATGAATTAAAATTTATCTTTAGAAATGAAAAATATTCATTTTGAAATGAAATTTGGGTATTTGGTTGAAATCAAATGTGTTAAATGGTATCAAAATATTTTTCGACCAAGAAAACTCATTTTGTAGCTAAAGCTGTCAAAACCATATTTTAAAATTTAAAGCCAAATAGTGAACTATTTTTGAAAAGGAGTCAACCATTTTTCCAAGTATGTCTACTGTTTTTATGCATACTCTCTGTGAAACTCAGTTGATTGCTACTGTATCAATTTTGGTTGACCGTTTTGGATCTAATTGATCGTTTTTAGTCTCCTTATCAATTATATCTTTAGAAATTACTTTATCTAGTCGATCGTTTCTTTTAGCTTGTCAATCTTTTTTGTCACAAGTTTTTCTAATGGCTAGTTTTGCAGCTCCAACAACTAGTTTTCTTCAAGCATTAGAAAAACCTATAAATAAAACCCAAGAAAGCTTTGGAGAAGACTAATGAGGTAGAATAAATTCATTTGATCTAACATTTGTATTTTTCCTTCTCAATTGTTCTTGTGCTTTTATTTTTCACTCAAAAGTCTTTGATCTTCATTTGTATAATTTGTTTCATGCCTTGCATTTAATTTTGAGATATCATTATAATTAAGAGTATCAAATCTCATATTCTCTCTTGTATACCATTCTTGTATTTCTTACCTTGTGAGCTATAAGATCTATCGAGTTTTGCTAAGAGATTGTAATTCTTAGTAGTTTATACTAGAGGGTCTACTTTTGAAGCATGAGGTTTTAGTAAATTATTTAAAATTCTTAGTAAGAAACTAAGGTAGTGTATTAGGTTGAGTTTAACCAAACCACTCAATTTTTTTTGTGTTTCTAGCATTCATTTTATTGTATTTTTGTTTATAATTCACTATTTTGTGTTTTATCTTTCTAAATCTCCTAAAAAAAAAATTTAAACATTCAATTCACCCCTCCTAGGTATCTGGTGCCATTTATTATGCCAACCCAACATAGTCGAGATCAAGATCATTGGCGATGCATGATTGGCCGCAACGTTAAAGTGTGTAATCACTTGCACAAAGAGTTTAATTAGGCTAAACTCCATCTCAAATCAAAATATTGTTATTTCTTTAAGGATCCATGTAAGACTTTCACAGGATATTAGTGGTCATGAAATAAGATAACTTTAATTCTCGAGCAAGATTAACTTTGTGTAAATACTACCTAATACTTAGATTTATTTTGAATTTAAAACTGTATGAACATTGCTAAAGTTGTGATCAAATGTCATTTTGGGCAAAATATTTCGATAGTTTTAATTTTTGAATTCAACTACATGAAAAAGTAGCCGACCAATGACTCATCTAATGATATGATACCAAACACTAAAAATGCCAAACGTGGTAGCTTAAGTTGACTAGGATCAATCTGCATATTGACGAGTCGGGACAATTTAACAACTCATGTGGCTAAAAATAAAAATTGATAATGTCATCAAATAATATACTCAATTTTTATTTTTTAATATAAATAGAAACTGAACATAAAATAGAAAACTAAAACAAAAAATTGAAAATTAAAATTAAATTAATTTTTATTTTAAGTTTTTGTTTCTCAAATGAAAATGAAAATTAAATAATAAATATAAATCAAAATAGTTTTGTTCTTGAAATTTTCATGCATTTCAGGTGCCATTAGTTGGGCTGGTGGTGGGCCTTGTAATGGGAAGCCCAATACAATCCAGCAGCTGGCCCAATTAACTAATTAATGGTGACAAGAGAGTAATTAATTAATGTCAAGGCAACTAAAGTTAACTAATCAACATATTTAAGCCAAAAACTAGTTGATGAAGTAGACATAGTTTTCATTTAAATATTATTTTGATGTTTTCTTTTTCAGAAATAAAAATAACATATTTTCTTAATAATTGTACTAAATTGATTGTTTTCAATAATTAATGCATAATTTTTTAAAATTACTTTGCAAACTCTTTTTATCTACAAAAATAATTTCTTATTTGATATAAAAATTTAAAGGTTATACATAATTTTTAATAAACATCATAAATGTTATTTTTTTTCGGTACTGTAGTCCTTAAGACCACAACACTCTTACAGCAAACTACCCCTCAAGAATCACTGATTATACCCCCAAACAATATACACACAATCACTCGATAGGAAGAACAAAAATAGGAATAGAACACAGCAATATAACACAACAAGAAAAACAAGATTTTATCCTGGTTCAGTCTCAAAAATGAGACCTACATCCAGACTGCCTTAGGCCCATGAAATTTCCACTATCTTGGCAACTTTACAGCAATTATATGAACTAGGAAACCCTCTCTTTTCCCTTAGTCTAAAACCCTAGACTACCAAGAGAAGAAATTCCAAGACAAATACAAAATCTCTCAGCCTAGCTCACCCGCACAACCCTTACAAGATAATCCTGAGATCTCACACACAACCGAGCCCTCCTAGCCCCTATTTATAAAGCATAGAGGTGGACAAGGCAGTTACAACTAACTGCCCCTATCCTGACCGGATTTAACCATTTTTCGGGCAACTTTGAAACAAACTAACTAATACAAATTACAAAATGAAAAATATGCTAACAGACTTCCCAAAGGGAATACTAAGAACAGAAACTAATCTAAAAACAAATGACTTCACAATTCTCCACCCATTTGAATTAGATTCACTGCACTTTAGCTTCCTGCACACATGCTCCATCTTCAATTCTGATCTGGAATAAAATTCAACTGCTTGATACGTTGCTGAAGCTTTGAAATTGGAACAGCTTTAGTAAATATATCTACAGCATTATTTTCACCTGCAACTTTAATTAGATCAACAAGTTTATTTTCAATAATATCCCTAATGAAATGATACCTAATGTCTATGTGTTTTGTCCTCTCATGGTGAGCCTAGTTCTTTGACAAATGTATAGCACTTTGACTATCACACATCAAGGTGACTTTAACCTCTAAACCTAGAAGCTCTCATACTAGCCCCTTAAGCCATATAGCCTCTTTAATTGCATCAGTAATAGCTATATATTCTGCCCCAGTAGTGGATAAAGCTACCCCATGTTGGAGGCTAGACTTCCAACTAATAGAGGAATTCCACAACTTAAAAACATAACCAATTGTGGACCTACGTTTATCAAGATCAGCAGCATAATCTGCATCCGAGAAGCCTAAAATACTAGGATTTTCTCCTATCTTAGCTCCACCATAGGACAATACATTCTTGCTAGTGCCCCTTAGGTATCTAAGCATCCATTTTACAGCCATCCAATGGGATCTACCTAGGTTTGCCATGAAGCGGCTAACTACACTCATTGCATGAGCTAGATCGGGGCGGGTACACACCATTCCATACATCAGGCTGCCAACAGCATTTGAGTATGGAATTTTCTCCATTTCTCTTCTCTCCATCTCATCTTTAGGGGACTGATTTGAAGATAATTTGAAATGAGGTGCAAACGGCACACTTATTGGTTTTGAAACAACCATACCAAACCTAGATAGCAACTTTTCTACATAGGATTTTTGGGATAAGAAAATTTTCCTATGCTGTCTATCCCTAAAGATTTCCATCCCTAGAATCTTTCTAGCCTCACCTAGCTCCTTCATTTCAAATTTAGCCTTTAATTTTTGCTTAAGTTGCTGAATTTCTCTATGGGATTGACTTGCAATAAGCATGTCATCCACATATAACAGTAAGTATATTGAAATGCTAGGAGATATGTGCTTAAGATACACACAGCAGTCATAGGAACATCTTGAATATCCTTGACCTATCATAACAGTGTCAAATCGACGATACCATTGCCTAGGAGATTGTTTGAGCTCATAGAGAGACTTTTTTAGCAAACTAACTTTCTCCACTTTATCCTTAACTTCAAAACCTCTAGGTTGGTTTATATATATCTTTTCTTCCAGCTCTCCATGAAGGAAAGCTGTAGTAACATCCATCTGCTCCAATTTCAAGTCTAATTGGGCAGTAATGGCCAGCAAAACCCTTATTGATGTATGCCTTACAACTGGGGAGAAAACTTCATTGTAATCAACCCCTTTGACTTAAGTAAACCCTCTAGCAACTAGCCTAGCTTTGAATCTAGGCTTAGAATTTTCATCAGCTCCTTCTTTTATTTTGTAGGGCCATTTGCAGCTTACAATCTTTTTCCCTTTTGGTTTTTCTACCAATTCCCAGGTTTGGTTTTTCTTAAGGGAAGATATTTCTGATTTCATGGCTTCTATCCATTTTTGGGAATCCTTAGATGCTATAGCTTGGTCATAGGATTGAGGCTCTTCATCAGAAATTTTGGAGGCACTATGTAAGGCATAGGCTACTAAATCTGAGAAGCCAAACCTAAGAGGTGGCCTGCGGACTCTAGGCTACCTATCTCTAGCCACACTATACCTGTTTGGGTTTGGTTGATCACCAATGCTAGAATCAGCATCACTGTCGGCCTCTTCTTCCTCATATTGAGAGGTTTCAGCATCCTGATCTTTTTCTTGGACCTGATCATTTGGGCCCAGATCTGGTTCAGGCTCTATTTCAGTTATTTCAGACTCTATACCTTAAATATCTATCTTCATAGAGTCCTCCTTTCTATCTAGGTCCTTTTGGGTTTCATTTTTACTTAGACTCATAGTAGTTGACTCATCAAATGTCACATCCCTTGAGATTATTGTCCTAGGTCCTTCTTGTTCAAGGTTCCATAGTTTATATCCCTTCACACCAGTTGGGTAACCTATAAAGAGACATTTCTTAGCCCTAGGTTCAAGCTTGCCTTACTTCACATGAGCATAGGCTAAGCACCCAAATACTCTAAGGTGAGAAAGACTAGGCTTGTGGCCTGTCCATTTCTCATAAGGAGTTTGCAAATCTATGGCTTTAGATGGGGTTCGGTTGAGAACATGGACTGCAATGGATACTGCTTCTCCCCAAATTTTTTTTGGCAAATGAGCATGGAATAACATGCATCTTACCCTTTCTAAAATTGTCCGGTTCATTCTCTCAACCACCCCGTTTTGCTGGGAATTTTCAGGCGCTGTTAAGTACCTAATTATGCCATTTTCTTTGCACATTTCATTGAATTCCTTATTGCAGAATTTCAATGCATTATCTGTCCTAATGATTTTAATTTTCTTGCCCATTTGAGCTTCTACCATTGTCTTCCAATTTCTAAAGGTCCCATAAGTTTGATCTTTAGTTTTTAGCACATAAATCCACAACATTCTAGAATAATCATCTATGATAGAAAAGAAATATCTAGAACCTCCATGGGATGGGGTTTGGGCTGGTCCCCACAGGTCCGAGTGTATATAATCTAAGATAGACTTAGATGAGTGAATGGCAGTCTTATTAAACCTAAGTTTTGCTGCCTTCCCATAGATGCAAGACCCACATTTGGGCAAAACTGAGACTTGGTTATTTTCTAAGATCCCTTGTTTAGCTAACTCCTTGAGCCCCTACTCACTTATATGTGACATCCTTAGATGCCACAGTTTTGCCAAATCTTGGGATTTGCTACTTACTGCTGCAGCCTCACCACTTAAGGTGGAGGCTTGTAAGATATAAATTCCATTTTGCAGTTTAGCTTTCATGCAGACAAGTGACCCCTTTGCCACTGATATGGCCCCTGTCTCTCCTTTGAATTTTAGGCCATTTCTGTCTAATTCTCTAAGGGAAACCAAGTTTCTCTTGAGATCAGGCACATGCCTGACTGCAGAGAGAGTCATAACCGTGCCATCATTCATACTTAACCTCACATCACCCACTCCTATAACCCTGCACTTATGGTCATTGCCCAGCAAGACCTTACCCCCATTGATTTCTCTATAATTTTGCAGCCAATGCCTCCTAGGGGTCATGTGGGAAGAACAATTTGAATCCATCACCCAACTATTATTTCCAGCTATTTCTGTGACAGTCAAGGCCTCTAAATTGTCATATCCAAGGTCAACTAAGTTTGCTCTACCATCGGATGTCTTCTTTTTAGCCATGTCTTCCTTTCTTTTAGGGCAGTATCTCTTGATATGCCCTTCTTCCTGGCAATAGTAGCATTTAATAGGGCCCTTTCCATTTCTAGACTTTGATCTAGACTTTTCCCTTTTCCCTTTTGAGTCCTTTTTGGTACTCCTAGATCTTACGGTTAGGGCATCACTAGGGGTGGATTTTACTTCCATTTTTATTCTCAATTCCTTTGAGTTTAGGGCTTCTATTACATCTTTTAATGATAGTTTGTCCCTACCGTGTTGAAGAATATCTACAAAGTTTTCATAAGACTTAGGGAATGAATAAAGAAGAACTAGGGCTCTATCTTCATCCTCATAGTTTACTCCTATATTCTCTAAGTCAAGACATAACTTATTGAATTCATCAAGATGCTCTTGAAGCTTCTGATTTTCTTGCATCTTATATGTGAGGAATTTGGTCTTCAAATACAGCCTATTGGATAAAGTCTTCTTTAAATAAAGAGACTCCAATTTCATCCAGATTTCAATGGCTGTTTTTAATTTTGAAACTTCTCGGAGAACTTTGTCTCCAAGACTCAAGATAAGCATACTGAATGCTTTCTTGTTAATTTCCTTATCCTCTAAAGATATGGTTTTAGGATCCTTACCTTCAGAGCTTCCCTCGGTGGTTACCTCTTGTTCGATTGCTTTTTCCAATCCGAGACTGCACAGCAGGGCTTTCATTTTGATCCGCCAGAGACCAAAATCATTGCTGCTGTCGAACTTCTCCACATCATATCGGGTGGCCGATGAGGGTGACATAATCGCCTACCAGAGCTGATTCTGGTTTCTTGAGAATCTTGAAGATCTTGATAGAGTTGCTGGAGATGATCCCTGGAGCTCTGATACCAAATTGTAGTCCTTAAGACCACAACACTCTTACAACAAACTACCCCTCAAGACTCACTGATTATACCCCCAAACAATATACACACAATCACTCGATAGGAAAAACAAAAATAGGAATAGAACACAGCAATATAACACAACAAGAGAAACAAGATTTTATCCTGGTTCAGTCTCAAAAATGAGACCTACATCCAAACTGCCTTAGGCCCATGAAATCTCCATTATCTTGGCAACTTTACAGCAATTATATGAACTAGGAAACCCTCTCTTTTCCCTTAGTCTAAAACCCTAGACTACCAAGAGAAGAAATCCCAAGAGAAATACAAAATCTCTCAGCCTAGCTCACCCGCACAACCCTTACAAGATAATCCTGAGATCTCACACACAACCGAGCCCTCCCAGCCCCCATTTATAAAGCATAGAAGCGAGCAAGGCAGTTACAACTAACTACCTGTATCCTGACCGAATTTAACCATTTTTCTGGCAACTTTGAAACAAACTAACTAATACAAATTATAAAATAAAAAATATGCTAACAGACTTCCCAAAGGGAATACTAAGAACAGAAACTAATCTAAAAACAAATGACTTCACAAGTACCACTAAAGATGCTAAACGATAATTCGTTAACTAAAAAATAAGATCGTGGGATAAAGTAAATCCAAAAACTTCAAAAAAGGAAGAACTATTAATACGGGATAGATTTTGTTATTAATTTAATATTTTTAGATATTTTCAAATAATTTTAACAATTATGAATCATTAAAGAATGATTTTGTAAAATCTATTTTATTTTGATTGTCATAGAAATTTTTGTATAAAATTTAAATTTAATATAAAAAATATTTCTAACATGATTTTGCAAACTTATGAGCACATAATTTTTCATAAACATTATAAAAATGTTTTATTAAAACAATATGTGAAAATGTAATGTCAAGTAATTATTTTATGAATTTCGTAGCATTTTAGTACAAAATGATTAAAATGGTAAGAAATTCATTTTCATTTATAAGAAGTGGGAGGAGAGAGTGCAGCGGCTTGCGGTAGGTTTTTGGTGATTGGGGAAGAAGAAGATGACAATCGACGACGAAAATTCGGTATACGTAGGCGGCCTTCCGTACGAAGCCTCCGAAGACAGCCTTCGCCGAGTTTTCGATCTCTACGGTCACGTTATCGCCGTCAAGGTCTCTCTCTCTCTCTCTCTCTCTCTCTCTCTCTAGGGTTTTGCTTTGTCTAGGGTTCCTTCCTTTTACCAGTTCAGAGATCGCTTTCGATGATAACCACAACTTAATTTTCTTACTAGAGATTGTTTGTTCTATTCCACGTCTGGTGGCTGAGAAAATGTTGGAAGATGAAAGATAACATTACAATAGCAATATGTTCGTTGTCCTTAGATAAGGCTCAAATGGGATTCAGCTATTCCCCCCAACCTCTCTTCTTCCCCATTATTCTGTGTTTCTATATTCTGTATACACAGACGTAATGGCGTGTTATCGGGTAGTTAGAAGATGCTGATCGGAGGAACTTATTCTGTGGGGTGTGCTAATGAACTGTCGAGCTCTTTGAGGTGATTAATAATTAGCCAGTACATCCACATAGAGCAATGAGCCACACCATGTAACTCCGAGAGAGGATTATTAAAGCTAAGGCTACAGAGAGAAACTAAATTCTTTGAAAGCCAATTTGGTTTTATGCTTAGTAGGTCAACAGTGGAAGCTATTTACTTGCTGAGACACTTAATGGAACGGTACAGAAATAAACAAAAAGATTTACATATGGTATTTATAGATTGGAGAAAGCCTATGATAGAGTCCCTAGGGAAGTCTTGTGGATGGTGTTGGAGGAGGAGGAGTTCGAATTGTTTATATATAGTTAGGACATGTATCGTGTCTGTTAGGAATCATGGAGGAGGTAAGGAGTCCTTCTCGGTTGCAATTTGATTACACCTCACCTACATTGATTTTGTTTCTCTTTGCTCTTTTTGGGATGAACTCACAAAGCACACCAAGAATATTTTCTTGATGAATGAGACAATAAAATGCTTGAATGATAAACTTGAATTATGGAGATGCACTTTAGAAGCCAGAGGTTTTAAATTAAGCAGGTTAAAAACTGAATATATAGAATATGAGTTCAATAAAAATAGAAGTGAGGATAATGTTATTGTGAACCTTGGAGAATGGGGATCAAGTTATTCTAAAAGGGGATAAGTTCTGATATCTTGGATCAATTGTTCAAAAAGAAGTGGGGATTGTGGAGGATGGTACTCAATAGGGTTAAGGTAGGATGGAAGTGGAGAAACGCCACTAGCATTTTTTGTGATCTCAAAATTCCCTTAATGCTAAAAGGGAAGTTTTATTTGATGGCTATAAGACCATTTTTGTTGTATGTCTCAAAATGTTGGATCGTCAAATGCTAACATGAGCAAAATATGACTGCAATTAAATTAGAATGTTATGATGGATGGTGTGGCCACACAAACAAGACAAAAAAAAAAAAAGAACGAGTTCATATGTAATAAGGTTAAAGTAATGCCTATTGAAGATAAGATGTTGGAGTCATGATTGTAGTTACTAGGTTTGCTCTTCCCCCATTGTAACCAAGATCCAAATCATGGTTCTTTTTTTGTCCTTGGATCACATTCCTCGTGATCCAAATCCCTAAGATGGGGGATCACAAAGAGTGCATATTTAGTTCATACAATTTAAAACTACAGAAAAAACTTGAATTTAAAATAATTTCCAAAGAAAATTAGAGAAAAAAAAGCTTGCTTACCTCATTTTCTTCAATTTCTTGTATATTCAAACCTGATTCATCATTCAAACCTGATTTTGTTTGCATAGGATTCATCATTGTATAAGTTGTACAAGAACATAGAAAAGAACTCAAAACAAAGTAATCAAACCAACTTTTATGATGGCAAAGAATCAATCCAACTAATTTCAACTCAGTACAACTATAAAATGTACCGGAACCCAAAATACCAAACCAATTAAGCATGTCCCCTCCATACCGCAAAATTAGCATGTTAACATGCCCCCATCCATCACATTCTTGGTAACTACGATCACCATTAAGATGGTATGGATATGTAAGAAGAAGACCAATAGAAGTTCCTATGATGTGAGTTGATGAAGTGGAGGAAATTTGTGGCAAAAAAGGGTGATGGATAAAAAAAAAAAAACTTGGTAAGGAACTCTTAGACATGGCGCATGATATTATGGCCTTACAAATGATTTGGCTATGGATAAATATGCATGGAGGTCTAGAATTCATGTAGTTGACCCCACCTAGTGGGATTATGGCCCGGGGTGGTTGTTGTTGCCGAGGGATGTAAATGGGCCCGCAATTAATCCCATTTACATTCTTGTTTTAATAAATGTTCGAATAAGCCTTATGCTTATATCTCCCGATTATAAATTTTCATACTTTTTTTCATTGAGGAGATTTTAGATGGCATTGATTGGGGGATCCATTTACATCTCTAGTTCTAGTTGTAACCTTCATACAACACATATACACACACAATTGTTTGTTATGGTAATTAATAATTATATTACTTCGTAAAGTAGAAATATTATTGGTTTATTTGATTTCGGTTCTCATTAGGAATGGGCATTGGGTTTTTTCTCTTGTTGCTAACAAGAAATTGGCCTCATTAACACTATGTCACCTTTTTCTTCTGTTGGAAGTTGTTTACAGTCTTTTTAACTTGTTGAGTTTCTTTTATTCTGTCATTGGTATGTTGAAAGTAGTAATCATTGATACGTTGATGTTTAGCCAAAGAATTCTTTTATGTTTGAACTAATTTGATATGCAGATTATCAATGACCGTGGGGTGGGTGGAAAATGCTATGGCTTTGTTACATTCACGAATCCTCGATCAGCAATTGATGCCATCAACGACATGGATGGCAGGGTATGCCCCTTGTTATGTTTGAGTTTGGATAATTTTGTGCTTAATGAGCACAAGTAAGACACATTTGTTTTGCTTTTGGTTTTTATTATGCATCTTTGCATGTATTCTTTTAGACTATTGACACAATGAAGCTTTTGATTAGACAATTGGTGGGCGAGTTGTGAGAGTAAATGAAGTTAAAAGCAGAGGTGGAAGAGCAAATTTTATCCGTGAAGGTTTTCGACGTAATTCTGAGAGAGGGGGCTGGGATAGGGGCAGAGATCACGATAGGGATTATGATCGTGATAAGGGCCGGCACTGGGATAGAAGCAAAGATAGGTCTGATGACCATGATCAAGACAGAGAAAGAGGATATGACCGTGGACATGACCGAACAAGGGATCATTCCATGGATGGAGATAGAGATTGGGATCAAGACAAAGATTTTGAAGATAATCAGCTAAAGCATGGTAGGAAGCGCGACAGAAATTGGGAAGGAGATGATGATTTGGATGGGAGCCAAGATAAGGAGATGCAGAGAACCGATAATCATCACAAAAGCGGAGACAAGGACAAGGATCAAACCTCAAAGAAATTAAATGGGTAAGTCATTTTCTATAGTGTGGCCTTTTCTTGTTTGTATTGGCTAGGGTGACAAGTCTGATATGAATGAATGGAGGGCTTATACTGTAGTTCTAATTGTATTGAAATATGTTGAGTGACAAATCTATGATAACACCCTATGAATGTCATACTAGTGTTTGAATATACCTTATATACATATCATATGACATGTCAAAAGGATACATTATCTCTAGGTGGACAGTCTCTGCCATCAGATGCAACTTTGTATGAAAACAATGTCTATAGAACATGAGGGGTTCATGTACAAAATAATGATGTATATGCAATAGTAAATTTCATGCCTTGAGAAAACTGACCAAAGGATCACAATTGAAGCTCTCTTCCATGACTGAACCCAGAACACCACAAAACAACATCCTAGCATATGTGTGTGTGCATGTTTATATATACACCCATGGGGTTATGGAGTGTGTAGAGAGAGAGAGAGAGAGAGGGCAAAAAGGAGAGGCTTATACCCAAATTTTCTTTTTATATGCAGGGGCCACCCTAATGGGCTTATTGGCCCCTTTTTGTTGCACAAGACCACTCATCTGGTGGGCCTTATCACGGGGGTGGGATGGCCCCATGCCTCAAAATTTTTGGGCTCTAGCCCGTTTTCTTTTATTTTCAAAATGACCCAATTTACAGGGCCTAACAGTACTCTTCCAAAGCAAGCATTGTGATGTTATAAGATAGAACTTCATGCTATTACTCTTTCAATACTGTGATTATATTCTATAGGGGATTGGGTTTAACCTGCTGCAGGCCCCATGCACAAAAAAAAGGGAGAGGAGTTGGGGAAGAAAGAAATGAAAGGAGAAAAGAAAAAGGAAAAGATACGCACTTTTTTTTTTTTTCTTGGTAAAAGAGATAGAGACACTATTTTAAGACTCTAAATGACACACACCATTGTCTAGAATGGCAGTTTAACCATTTTCTGTGAGGCTTACATTTCATGAGGTTTTAATTTTTTAGCATGTTATTTGTACTGTTGATAGACCTGGAGAATTAGTTCATTGCACATTTAATAATTAACTGTAAAATGATGACTCCTATAATTATCTTAGGGTAAATTACACCCAGTTGGAAAAAAAACACAAACCCCCTCTGTAATGATTTTACAAAGACCTCCCTGCTGTTAAAAAAATTAGACAAGACTATTTTACCCCTAATTTTTTAGACTGTTTGTTTCTCTCTCCTTTTTCCTCTTACGTCTCTTTCTCTCTCTTGCTAGCCTGCTGGATGTGCATGGGCGAACCCTCCACTGGGTTTGCCTGATGATGAAATCTCAAATACCCTCAAACTTTTACTATGATGCAACACATTTCTTTTTCTACTGCTGCATTTTCTTTCTTATTTTATGGTCTAGAATTGGGATTTGTAGATAGAATTATTGATCTATGTTCTGAAACTCAGACTTGAGGATGGAAAACAAAACTTGGAAGGTCAGAATTATACTCGATGATGAAATGTAAACAGAAAAATAGAGATATATTAGAAAATTCATGTTTGTGTTCAATTTTTATCAAAGAAAAAAGCATATTAATGTCTTGGACTTTTCACTTTGTTTTGCCCCTGAGAGTCCAATATTCAAACCTAATAATTTTCATTGAGAATTTGCTGGAATATACAATTAAATTCTTTTTTTTCTCAGTTTGTTTTTGTAAACGTACCCCAACAATCTTTGGGAGTGCTGGAATCACTGGGGTTGAAGCTGCTTCTGCATCGAAACTCACCATTTTGTTTTTGCTCGGTGAAAGAAACACACCCTTTCCATTGAACCATTAAGAGTCATTTTTCAAACATCTATTGGTCATTCTCATCATAAAAAAGTCATTCTCATCATAAAAAAAAAAAATGGCTTGTATGTTTCCCACCAAAGCACAACCCACTGTTTCAGACAAACCAAAACCTATTTTAACACGCGATCTTCAATCCGTTTTCCGGTTTCAACAGAAAAGTTTATGTGAAGTTACTGGTTATGTTCACCAAACTTGCAGACACCCAAGCAATGTGTTGTACAAGGTTTGTGGTTGGGTTGGCAATAGAGTTGAAAACATGTTTGGAGATACAGAAATGGCCAAAATTGGCATAGGCCTCAACAAGTTTGGGTTCAGATGGTGGGGGTTCAAGCTGAACTCCATTGCAATGGTGACTGCTGGAGAGACATGGAGGGTCACCGGAGAAAACAGGGTTTATGCAGGGAGAGAAAAGGGGGAGATAAATGTGAGGGTAGTTTGGGCATTTTCTAAAATTTGAAAATCATTACTGGATTGGAGGGGAAAAAGTGAAAGGAATTTATAGAAGTCACAGGAGGTCTTTGTCATTTATGATAACTTGGGGGGTTTTCTGTTTTTTCATCAAACCTCAAGGGTGCCAAGTGTAGTTTACTCATAATTTAATTGAAGCCTTGTGAAACAAATGGCCAAGGAGTTCTTTAGTTTAGAGTATTGTGGATAAAATCTCATGCTATAATTCTAATTGATAAAATTATCCTATCCATTTGGATAGTTAGGACTGTTGTTGTATTTGGGTTTAGTGGATTGTTGATGTATGTCGCATTAACTTTGATGTTTAGTATTGTCATTGGATTTCAGCAACAAGAAAACAAGGCCTAAGTGTTGAACCAATTACTTCAATTGACTGCTTAGGTTCTACTTAACTGTGATTTTTCTTTCCTCTACAGTTTGGATTTTAGTGAACGAAATAGTAGAGAACTTTCATCAGAATCAAGTGACGATGGTCATGATGAGGTAAGTTTTACATTGTTTGCAAGTACTTGTTCAATGTTGATCAGTGCTTTGATTCAAATATTTTTTCATGACTTCTGTCAGGTGCAAAAACAACTGGGACTTTCAAATCAACAACTTGAAGAACTTCGAGAACAGGTTAGAATTCCTTGCAGGTTCTGTATCATTTTTGGAATTTGCCCTAATGTTTGAGGTATTGATTGCTAGGAAGGGGGCTTGTGTTAGTTTTTTATGATTGGATATCTGGAAACTGCTTGTAAAATTAGTGAACGTTAGAAATTGACTAGGTAGAAAGTGCTTGGTAGTTCCAATTCTTTTGAGTCCCCCAATTAGAGGAGAGCAGCTGAGATGGATATGGATGCAAATCACACAACAATAGCACCTTGAATTTATAATTTCTAGATAAATTTGAACATGAGACAGTCAGAATGTGTCAAATAATAAATTATAGATCTTATATACATAAAAAAAGAACTCTATTTTGACAAAATGGAAAATGAGCGCGACTAAAAAGTTTTAATATAGTTAGTAAGACATTATTGTTGAAAACTTTAGAAATTCAAAATTCTTAACTTGAGAAAGGTTTAAGGGAGGGAGGACTAGTAAATTCATACTATATTGTTTTTCTTATAACTGTTTTCAACTATCTTTTAAAAACTTGCAATTTGGCTCTGATTTGTTTAAATAATAAATATGCAAGATCCCACGATGGACATGGATGTTGCTATAAATAATGAATAAGCAAGATCTTGTGATGAACATTAATTTGGTCTTGTTTCCATAGGATGCCCAATAGTAAAACAAAATAGTTCACATCTGTAAGAATATCCAACATGCATTTAGATATGTTCCAGGATTTCTGGTGTCTGACATGAGTTTTAAACATAGTACACCACTTCTATACAAGTACTTGTCTTGTTGGAAGTGTAGTGATGGTACTCATCAAAATTAAATCAACTTGTCAAAGTTTTTCCATGAAGTATTCTTTATGAGAGACATCCAGGTGTTACTTATTAATTCTTGATACCAAATAAAATCTCATGTTTTTGCTACCTATAACAATTATTTTTGATGGATAATTGTGATATGTATCCAATATGAATATTCAACCTTCTTCAGATGAGAAAAGTTACTGTAACTGTAAGTAGGAACTTAAACTCCTTATTTTGGTTCTTGTATATCTAGCTTATGTTCAGAATGGAATTCTGCTCCCTTGATTTCATGAAAATATTGTGTATCTTTCAATTCCTAGTTGAGAGTACTTTGGTACTTATTGCTTCAGAGCCATCTCTTCATAATTCTTTCGGTAATAGAGAACAGAACAATCATTTGTGTTATTATATTGCAAGATATCTAAAATGGAAGAGATGGCAGAAGAGAAGCAACAACTTGTTACAAAATTACAGGAGAAATCCCAGGTTCTCTCTCTTCTGCTACATTTTTATCTTTTATCATGTGGAATTCTGTTTATGTCCTTGTCACTGCCTTGAGTTGTTTTGCATAAAAAAAAAAAAAAGGGAAAAGAAAAGAAAGTCCTGTTTGTTATTTGCTGAGCTTTATCATCGCAAACTTTTCTTAGAATGGTTCTGATTGCAGAAATTGGAGGATGCATTGACTGCTGCAAAGAAGATTTCCTCCCACCATCGGATGCAGTTGACTAAGGTAATTTCCTTGTAATCATTTGCTAGAAATAATCAAAGCTGTGAGATATTACTGAAATATGATTAGATTTATTATTTGAACCATCCATGTGCAGCTTCACAAAAGTTTTCTGCATGTGAAAGACTACAATGAAAGGCTTAAAAACTCAGAACAGGAACTCCGGGTTAGTTTGGTTTCGCCACCCTATTCTATCCTGATAATGTTGGAACGTGGCAAGTCTTTTAACTTTTGTTCAATCCTTTACTTGAATTTACTAAGCGACACTTACATTGTAAATCTGCTTAATGTTGAGCAACCTATTCAATTTTTTCCTGCATATGATCCTGTGAAGGGTCTGTAATCTTGGAATAAAAAGGCCATGTGGGTTTGGAACAGGGGAGGAACTGCATGTATGTGAGGGCGTGCAATTGCGTCCCCCCCCCCCCCCCCAACTTCTAAAATTACCCTTGACCCTTGTACATATAAATTATTTTGCCCTCCAATACTTGTCCCCCTTGAAATAAAAAAAAGATGGGGGTAATTAACCCCCATCTTTAGACTTGAGACTTTTGTCTCCGACCCAAGGTCTTGACTCCACCACCGATTTGGAATAATCGTGAAGTTGTACTTATGGTTGTGTTGTCAAATACACGGGCCTATATTAATTGGTGTCAACATAATGACTAATTCTCACCGTTCATTTTTTTGTTTCCTCATCTTAGATTTGGTGTCTTGCTTCCAGACTAGTCGAAGCTTCTAATATGGTTTTGTTTTTGTTTTTTTTTTCAATTTGACTCTGGGTGCATGGATCCATTACATGTAGTGAACACTAGATTTTTTCAATATAAATGGTGGGAGGCCTTGCCTCGGTACTTACAATTGACTTGTCCAATTGCAGTTACTTGTTGATTCAACAACAATAGAGGTGGATTCTTGACTGAGATTTGGGCTTTAGGGATGGGGGATGAGTCGCCGGAATGGCATGCTCCACCGGGCTCCGGCGACTGGTAATATCATCCGTTTTGCATTTCATGGGCGCCATTGTGCAGTCCTTGTATTCACTCTATATGCTGCCTGTATTGGTATTGTTACTTTTTTTTTTTTTTTGGTGCCTTTTTTCGTGAATTGCAGCCTTGTTTGGATAGGTCTTCCAGAGATGCTTTTGTTACCATATAATGCTTACATATTGTGTAAATTATTTTTTTTTCCTCCCTGAATTGTGTTTGGTCGTCTAGGTTCTGCTTAAAATTTTCAATCCCCTTTATATGATCTTAAAATTTATTATTATGATATTTTGCTTCTGGGACACATTGGCGATGGGTTTTTCCTGAAAACCTCTTGAATGATAGTCGTCATGCTATTAAATTAATGGTAAATTATTATTTCTCTCGACATTAGGTGAAATTTGGGACCATATTTTAGAAACATATCTATTACTCCTTATGTTTTAATTTTATCAATATTCGGTAGTAAATTGCTAATACGATAAAGGGGTCATAAAGTAATTTACCAATAATTTCACAAATGTTCTTTTTAACAGAAAAAAAAAAAGTTATAATCAAGTAAACAAAAATTAAATTAATAAGATTTAAATTTTACGTAATTTATTTTTAAAAAAATAATATATTTAAAATTTTATAAGAATTGATTTTTTTTTATTTAACATTGTGTAAATAAATTAAAAAGTAAATTATAATCATAAAAAAATATTTATAATTATTTATTTTTGAACACGTGAGATACTCCTCTAACGTATGTATATATAAATTTGAAAACATAACTTTAAGAAAAAAATATCTTTAGATAAACTTTATACATAAATATTTAATCTTATGAAGAAAAATGAAATAAATATTTTTTTTCTTATGGAAAAAAGATAGATGAAATAAAAAAAAAAAGAAAATTGATGAGAAATAGTTAAATATATGATGTTAGTTATGAGAAATTTAGGTAAGTTTATATCTATTCTAATTGAGATAATACATAATTAATTTATTTTAATAAAAAGATGTAACATATTAGACTAAAGGATGATGCAATACATTTAAACATTTTATAGATATATAATTATTATACAATGCATATAATATTGTATGAATTATATATATTTTGTTAATATAATTTGTTTTTAACTTTTATTAAAGAATACTGATGAAATTGAAACATAGAGGGCAGTAGGCATATTTTCAAAACACATAAATAAGAATTGACAATATAGTCTCTTCTTTTTTTTTTTAATTTTTGTTAAAATATATTGACGAAATTGAAATGTAAGGAAGTGATGGGAATATTTCTAAAACACAGAAATATAATCACAAATTTCACCAAAATCCCCAGAAAAGAGTAATGTACGTACCCTTAAATTAAAAGCCCTTTGTTTTTGAATGCAAGATCTGGTCATAAGAATGGCATGAGAAAAAGATAAGAGTTGAGTTGGTTGGTTTGGTTGTCAAAAGCAAGCAGCACTGTCTGTTGGGATTAAACTAAGGATATAAAAAGGGAAAGACAAACAAGGCTAATTACTTTCGGTGACATTCATTGCTTCCTTTTATCAATATTTTTTTTTTTTTTGTCTTTTTGGGTGCATATATATATATATAGAATAGAGATGGTCTTGCGCCTTTTGTAAGAGACATAATCATATATATATATATATATAAAGATGATTGAAGAGGTATTATTTATAACTTATGTCTTCAGTTCTTACAAGTGAATCACGTTCTGGGCGTCTCTTAAAATGTCTAAACTCAAAAGGGGGGTTGCAGATGGAGTTTATTGGGGTAATTTTTTTTTTTTGTTAAAATAGGTAAGAGAAATAGAGTATTAAAATAAAGTTAAAATATTTTTTGGACTAAAATATAAAATAGTCAAGATAAGACTGAAAAGTATTTTAAAATTTATTGACAATTATATTTTTTCTTTTCATATGTTTGTTAAATGCATATGATATATATAGGTATCGAAGTAAGAGTTTTTTTTTTTTTTTTTTTATCAAAATATCTCTATTACTAAATTCATTCAAAATTATATGTTAATATCAACAACAAATCTATGATTAAAATATTATTTTATGATTAATGTGAATTGTCAAAAAAATAAAATTAAAAATTAAAAGTAGTGTTTTTATTTTCTAAATCTATGCCCAAAAACTAGATTCTAAAAAGACTCAAAAAATAGAAATAATTATTGGTGGAATTACAATAATTCCACTTAGATAATTAAAAATTACCAAAACATATTTTTATATAGATAATAAAATATAAAATTAAATAAAATAATTTAAAAAATCGGTGAAAGTAATTTGTAGTAGATAATAATATATATTAAATGACTTTAATATATATTATTATCTAAAATATCAGATTATCCTACAAGGGGCATATAGATAATTTAGGCTTATCTCTAAAATATCAGATAAAAATTTATTTATAAAAAGTCAGATAAGAGTCACGTGAGAATTTTTTCGAAGAAGATCATATAAATTTAACAAATATATTAAAAATGATAAGTATTCGAAATACTTCTCATATTTAATATTTTTCACCTCATATATTGGTTAACAAAAATTATCTAAAAATAAAATTACCATTTCACCTTTTCATATCATTGTTATTCTTGCAATTTTAATATATTATTATAATAATTTTTTTTCCACTCCATGATATATTGAACATAAAATGTCTTATCATCGATACTTCTTATAAATTTTGGTAGTATCAAACTTTAAGTAAATTCTATTTGGTATCCCTAAAATTTCACATAATAACAACAATTCTTTCAAAATTCGTATAATTTTGTAAAATTTAAAGGTATATTGCATTCTAATAATATTATGCAACTTTAAACAGGAGGAAAAGTGTAATTTTTAAGAAATAAGGAGTGTAAGTGTAGTATGTCCATTTAATTTTTTGCTATGAGGGACTGGCCGACAGGTGTCATTCTTTTTCATACTAGTAGCACAGAAGTGCCGTACCACTTCCGGTGACGGCACCGGGACTATTGGCTGGTGCCGTCCTTATCAATGAAGGATAAGGGCAAATCTGTCAACTGGACAAAAATCCAAAAGCCCATATGAATCCAATTTTCAATTTTTCATCAAAACAGAGGAAGAAAAAGCATGCAAATGGATAGAATACCAAAACAACGACAAATCCTTCCCTTTTCCAAATGACCCTTTTACCCCTCTGATCATAGAATAAGCCGAAATCCTAGGCTCTAACCTAATTTACAGAACTGCTAGAACTTGAGAGCGATTTCACTTCCATTGCTCTCTTCGCCCTCCCCCAGCAGCGTGCCCAACCCTTTTCTCTCCTCGCCGCCGCCGCCGCTGTCGCCACCCTTCCAGCTGCCGCTCTCCGACTTCCCGTCCTCGATGCTCTCCGACCGGTCGCCGACCCCCGGAATATCGGACTCCGGCGAGCTGTGGGGCTGAGACGAGGCCTTGTACATGTGGAGCGGGTGGTGGAAAGCGTGGGGGTGGAACTGGTGGTGGGCCCCCGCCGGCGGTGGTGCCGGATAAAATTCGTGGGGGACGTAGTGCGGTGGGGCGGTGTGGGTGGGCGGGTGCGCACTGTAGAGGGTCTGCGGTGCCCCACCGTGCGCCGCCGCTGCCGCCGTGGCATACTCCGGTGGAACCCATATTCCTCCTAACACCACCAGCTGGGGTGCCGGTGTACCGGCAGCTTGTGGGGTGGGAATTGGTCTTCTGGTGTGAAGCCTATATTTCTGTACACACACACCAAAAAAAAAAGAAAAAATCAAGACTTTTGTAAAACCATGCATGGCTGACATATGTGTGTGTTCTTCTGTGTATTCTCTGTATGCATATTATATTCATATATATAGAGAGAGAGAGAGAGAGACCTGGAGGTGGCTTTTAACTTCATCGTTGGTCAAGCCATCAACCTTCATGAGCTCTCTGATTTGTTTAGGAGTGGCCACTGAAATCATTAATTACCCACAAAATATATTAAGCCAAACCCTAGTAGTGGAGCTCTTGCTTAACTCCTAGCAGGCAGTCTTGTAGCCAATAATCTAAACACATAATCATACATGTAATCATCACCATTTTTCATACCTTTTGGCTATATTGTTTTATATATATATATATATATATATACTAAAATATATTTTTTTAGTTGCAATATATATAAAAAAAATTATTAGATCTTCATTATTATGGTTATATAAAATTGAAATTCTATAATTTTTATTTTTCATGAATGAAATGAAAAAATAAACATTCTAATTATATTTTCTCCATAAAGAAATTTATGTATAAATATATTAAATATAAATATTCTGTTCAAATATTGCCATTTATTTTTAATCATATATTCAATGAAAAATATCACATATATATTATTTATCTTTAATTTATGCATGGCAAATTACCTTGAGAACCGCCTAACATTTGTAGAGCGTTCACAAAGCGCCGGTGCAAGTCTGGCGACCAGCACCGCCTTGCCTTCCGGTGAGTCTGAGTAGTATTAGTGGTGGTGACGGTGGCCGTCTGCGAATCCGCCGCCGCCACATTTCCTCCTTGCCCTTGTTCATTCTTCGCCGTTGCCGGCTTACCACCGGCGTTCTCTTTCCTTGTGCAAGCAATTCCATTATCCATCTCTGAGCATTTCTTCTCTTCTATCCCTTTCTCCGGTGAGGCGAGAGCCAAATCGGAGAGAGCCCTCATCGTCGGGCTCGGCGAGTTTCTCTCTTTGGAGAATGGAAGGAAAGCTCCTCCATTTCTGTGCTTGTTATCCAAAGCCAGATTGGAGCCAACGCTGAAACCAATTTCTGGAGATGTTTCTGTGGACTGTTGCTTGGTTCCATCACTTGCTTGGCTCCATAGTTGAGCAGATGTCATCCAATTCGCCATATCCGACAAGTTTGAAGCTTTCTCTGAGCGTTCGGAGCTTGATTTTTTGATGGGTATGAATTCTTCAAGAACGGGTCTTGGCCCTTGATTTGCTCTGAAGGTTTGAAGTTGTTGTCTTGAAGCCTCCACAGCTAATAAGAAGAGAGATATGTATGTATAAATCATAAGCCATATATCATCAGAAGTACACCAAATTTATTGTGAACTGAAAGTTATTCTAAATGCACGACGGTGGTAGCCTGACAGTGATGCTTGCATAATACGCTTCAAAGGTCAAATGTTTCCCACGAGCAATTTTGCTCCACCGTCAGTGTTTTTTTGGGTCACTCGGTTATGTTTAAGAGTAGTGAAGAGATTATTGACGATACTGTCATTGAAGCCTAATTAGTAAAGGACATTGTTAAATAATTGAAGCCTCGGAAAGATACCATCATACGGGACTAAAATTAAAACTAATAAAAGTGAATTTCCAAAAACATAAATTATAACGTAACACTAATATTTTCATGAAAACTCTTATGTAAAGTTGTTTATGCATGTATGATTTATATGTGCGTTTCTGTGTGTATATATATATATAAAATTACCCTATTTAGGTTAAGATTTGGAATTGTCTTTTGCAAGCTTTTCACTTTAAAGTGATGTCTGAAATGATAAATCTACTTCGAATTCTAAAGAAAGATGAACTCAGAAAACAAAGGCAGGCACATGAAAAAGCCATTTCTTGGTTCTATTATCGATGAAAAGATAAAGAGAGAAGTAGAAGAAGGAGAAGAAGACGACTGAAAGAAAGAGAGGCAGTACTGTTTTGTGTACGTAGATCATGGATATATCCACCATTCCTAATAAAATAACTTTCTCTTTTGAATCAAAGATGATTCTAGCTTCAATCTCTAACCCCATTACATTTCCTCCACAACACACAATTCCTTTTGTAGATTTAGAGGGTTTTCAGGCTCGGCTTGGCTTCTCTATATGAATGAATTCTACCTCGTCAATCAACATGTCTAGAATTGATCGAACCAGTTTTATGCAGAAACGAATTACCATTTGTGAGGAGCTGCATGCAGAGGGGGAGCTCGCGCTTGAAAACGTCGATCTTGAGTCGTTCCTCTTCAAGGCGAGCTAGGAAGTCCTCGAGCTTCTGCGTCTGATCGGCCTGCAACTCTCCAAACGATTTCAGCAGAATAGAGTAGCTCTGAGGCTTGCAGTCAAGGCTCAGCTCCGACGGAGATGCCATCATTTCAATGTTATATATCTTGTGGTTCAACAATAAAAGCCAATTAGTAGTATATAGACCTGTTCACCAAACTCTGCTATCTCAAATCTTCATACTCATAGAGGGAGAAGGGGGGGGGGGGGGGGGGGAGAGAGAGAAAGAGAGGTTTTTCGGAAGAAGAACACAAGCAGGATCAAGGAGGGGATCAGCTGCTTTTTAGGGGTGAGTTCGAGGGGGAGGGGGGGAATAAAGGTTCCCCGGGGGGGGGGGGGGGGGGGGTGTTTGGAGAGAGAGAAAGGGAGGGAAAGAGAGAGAAAAAAGGAAAAGGGAGAGAAGTTAAAGAAGAAGGGATATATGGTAACTTCCTTTGCAAAGAAGAACGAACGAACGAACGGAAGAGAAAAAGTTTACTAAGAATCTGAGAATCCTTAGGTATATGGCGTGCATGGTTTAACAATCAAGATTTGGTTAATTAGGCAATCTAATTAAATTAGAAAGCCCCAAATGTTATTATTATTGTGCATGGTGACAGTCTTTTGAGGCAGTTAATTAGGGTCTCTTGTCCTTAAAGATGGTAAAAAGACACAATTTTTATAGCTATGAGATACTTTGATATTCGTTTTTCAATATGTGTGCAAATGCTATTTTTAAAATTTTAATTTATGAATGTATCATTATTTTTATTGAAAATGATTTAATATAATGTTGGATGTCAATTTGTGAAAGGAATACTGCAATAGCATCCATATGTAGCCTTTTGGGTGGCAAAGATGTAAAATTATGGCAGGCCACTCACTAGAAAGTCCAGATGAATCCAATGGCTGTGATTAATTAATCAATTAATCATATTATTTTTTTAATCATGAATCTAATAAATATTTTTCAAAAATTGTCATAAAAATATTTCTAATAACAAATGGGGAGGGGGCCTTAATTAATTAATTAATTAATAATAATAATAATAATTTAGAGTTAAAAAAATTCAAGAGAATATTATGTATATATGTTGTTGCACGATTGAGTTTATGGGAAAAGAACAAAATAGAGTTGGGGCTAAGGAAGGAATATGTGACTCTAAATTAAGGGAACATAAACCCACAAAAAAGCGAATATGTAATTAATAAAGGACACTACCCCTAACATCTGGGAATCTTTCCTGCATTTTATTTTTTAAGAAAAATTAAACCTTTAATGAAGTGGCTGGGAAGCCACGAAGATTCTCTCTGCATTTTCTTGGTTAGCTATATATAGGGTTTGGTTTTGAAGGGAAAGTTCAGATATTTGCTTGGATCTTCATGGATGCCCGCCCCCCCCCTTCCAATTCAAAGTTACTTTGTGTTACTTATCCTAATTAACTATTAAGTAATCAGATTGGATTATTAATGTTCATTTACGAGGTTAATTGTAAAATTAATTATGAAAGTAACGTATATGTAATGCTATAATTAATCAATGAGAAGTATATATTAATTACTTTGTTTTTATATCACTTACTAAGATAAAGAAAACGAAGGGTGCATAGAATTCCCTGGGGGAGCATTGCAGGGGATTAATCATCACTGGTTCGTCACCTTTTCCTCCAACCAGTCTTCTCCTTCAAGACTCCAATCCTCTCTCTCTCTTTCTCTCTCTTGTGACGCGTGCCATGCAAATGTAATTTAAAAAATATATTTAATAATTTTTTTTTAATTATATGTCTTTCCATGGAGATTCTCTCGTCACACGTGTCATGATATTCCCAGTATTGTCCTTATTGTGCATATCCCTTTGGCTAAGGTCGGGTCTCCAAATTCTCCTAATTGCCCCTCAGGATTGTTTTTAGGACAATTTATATAAATGTCTATTATTATTTAAACAAAATAACGCTTCATGCCGTTATTTCTTATTGGCGTTTTCAAATTTTCAATCAAAATGCTAGGTAAAGGACAAAATAGTAATTTAGAAGGACAAGCTCTCTTGAGTAATGTTGGACCAATCAAAAAGCCCAAGTTTGGACTTATGCTCTTGCGGGCCTATGAACTCAAGACAATTGGGCCAATTCCGGACCACTGCCCCTCCACATATTCCCTCTTTTGTCCTCCTTTTTTTTTTTTTTTTAGGTCTCATAGCTCTTTTGTCCTTCAATCCACACACTTGTCAACCCAAATGAAAATTTAATTAGAAAATTTTATAGATAATTTTTTAAAATATATTATTAAATAATTAATTTTTATTTGTCAATAAATAAAGGGCTCGTGATAAAGTATAATAAATATATTTTATTTACTGAGATATTTAATTATCTATACACATATATGTCTTTCTCCATTTGGTTGATGTAAAAACATTGTGTTATAATAATGAATGTGATTAATGAGATGTGAGATGATTATATGTATTTATTATATCTTATTTAGTTATCTAACTGTGCATCAGAGACATTTACAGTATTAAGCATAATCTACATGATTATAAGAGGTGACAAGAGATAGAGGAGGTTATCGGTGATGGGTTTGCAGATTCAAGGCAAACTCGACATACATATATGCATGCATACATACGATATTCGTACTTTGTGAAATTAATACTCAATCATGTAACAGAAGTATCTTAATTAATTGGACAGGCCACGTTTAGGGGTGCCCCAAAGCGGCCATAATTTAACTTCACCCGAATCAAATGAACAACAATGCATGTATAGGCTGAAAAGGAAGCCAATAATGTGTGTGCAAATGTGCTTTGCTAAAGCTGAGAGATATATATACTTAGAATAATCAATAAAGTTCATCAAAACAAGGATAAGAAACCCATCAAGATTCTATTCCCCTCCATCGTCAAGTAGAAGAAGATCATTTGAACTAAAATTCCCAAATTCAGATTCTACTATTCAACCTAAATCCAAGACTCAAAAGTCATGAGAAAAAAAAGAAGAGAATGGCCTTTAATTGTTTTGCATTATGTGAAATATTCTTTTAGGGCTTTCCGCAAAGCCAATGATGGGTACATTTACGGGCTGTAAGGTCTCTTTTGATTTTTAATCAGAATCCCTTAACTGGCACATTAAAGGTTTCTTTATGTATTAGAATATAATTCACTGGCAGTATTTATCAAGATGGAATTAAACTTAAAGCTGGGTGTTCTTCTAAATTCTCTAATATCTGTCACCAATCTCCCAGTTTATCTATGATAGGCTCGCCTCTGTATATAACTATGCAATATACTTTAGTCCCATTTCAAAAGAGAATTAGAACTTTGAGTTTGAATCAACAACCTATCAAGTTTTTGTCTTATTATATATATATATATATAGGGTTTAGTTACATGAGTTGTAACTTATTAAGATTTCATGTTGTTTGGTCCCACAGAAAGTAGAAATCAGTGGATGAACTTTAAAAAAGAAAAATAAACCTAGGGTTTGTATTGGCATTGCATGTTTTTATGCTTATCCCAGGGAAAAAAAAGTTATTGTTTTGCAGAAGATTTTCAATTTATTCTTCTCCCTTTTGGACAGTGGAGAGGAGTGCATAGCATGATGCATGTGGAAACCCTAGCTATAGATATGTGTGTGTGTGCAATTATTTGGTGTAAAATTTTTAGGGTTTTAATTGAATGGTAGGGGAGAATTTTGACCCAAAAGAGAAGAAGAAGCGTATAGAAACAATGATATGAACTAAGAATAAGGCATCTGCAGCATGAGAGAGTGGGAATGGAATTAGAATCACTTTGGTCGGCCTCTTAGCAAAAGATGTTGCCCTAACAAAAGATATGCAATTAGAGTGTGTTGTTGAAGACAGGAACTTTCTATTCTAAGGATATAATTAATTAATATTGCCATGTTTGATGTTTCTGGATTATTGTTGACTTAGTGCCAACTAAAAGTGCAGCATCAACTAGCTCGTTATTAAATTAACCAACCCAACAATCCCTTTTTCCTAATTAATTAACTTCCCTTCATGTATACTCTTATTTGCAAAGTTTTTAAATATCTTAATTAATCACTTATAATACTAAGTTTCGAACTACCATTTGGGGAAGGATAAGGAAAGGAAACCCTTGTTCCAAATTTGGCCTAAAGCTTCTAAACCAAACCATATGCTTTTTACTCTTGTTTAAGCCATACATATTGGAAGCATAAAATTTACAATCCATTCATATACCCATCATGCAATATGCAACATTGAACTGACTGGACTTGACTGGTTTTCTTATGCTAGGCCCAATGGGTCAGTGATTTGGGCCAAGTTTTTGGCAAGTCCCCATTAGAGATAGTGGGTTGTTAGGGCCGGGTTGCTGTTCTTTATGACAGCAAGTCATATATGGAGACTTTAGACGCTTTTCATGTTGGGGCATTGCTTCGTTCTGGGACAGTCCCTCCATAACATACACTTGCAGTCGCTTTGTTGATATTGAGAAGAAGCATTCTGGTTTCATTCTGCCATCAGCACGTAGTGAATAAGAAGAGAACTCTTCTCTATGAACGGAGATTGGTTCGTTTCTCCTTGAGCCGTAGATTGAAGCAACTGAAAGAAACCTAACTACTAGAAGAAAGCAAATTAGCGATGGAATTATCCAAACCATTATATTGGGTCTATAATCGGCGATGGATTCTCGATCCAATTGAGATTACAAATTCTGTGCCCGACAATATGGTCGCAACATTAGCGACGAATTTGGGGATAGAGTTAGCGACAAAATTTCACATTTCGTCCTTGGAGACTGATTTTGCGACAAAAGTTTTTTTGTCGCAATTCAAAGACTGAATTTGAAACCGAAACAGCCGTCATAAAAAAAAAATCATTGTTTAATTAAATTTTTGGCAGAAATTAATGACTGAAAAACAACCGCCACTAATTTAAAACTGATTTTACAATTAGAAAGCTGTCGCAAAATTAGGAAACTATAAAGAGTATATTTTTAATTGTTAAATTAAATTTCTGACAAAATTAATCAAGTACATACTTATGTTGCTAATTTTGGGACGAAAGAGTTTCTTTTTAATTATTAAATTAAACTTTCTATGAAAATTAGCGATAAAAAAATCTATTAGGAAAATAAAAATAATATTATTTTTAATTGCTCAATAAAAGTTAAATCTTTAATTAAAAAAGTTTCAAGATTCTAATTTTTTTAATCAAATATCTCTAATTGAAAAATAAAAATAACTTTTCAAATATTTTAACTTTACATTAGGAATTAAGAATCATAAAGAAAGATATTTTTTAAAGGTAAAAAGCATAAAAATACCTCAAAACTTTGATAGTTTTGTCATTTGACCATTTTGGACTTTAACTTTTAATTTTTGTAACAATCACGTACCTCTTGATCCATTCAACATAACACGTGAACTCATGCGCGATTGAGAAGTGTGCAATGGCTAAAATTTTTAATTTTTTCTTCCTTTTTCATCGCATTGATGATTTCTTGTCTTTCCCTCTGTTGATTGACCTCTTTCTTACCTCATCGTCACTAACTTCTTGTCTTCTTTACCGTTGCTGATTGACCCCTCGCCTTTCTCTTTGCCGACAAACCTCCCATCTACCTTGCCACCGATCAACTTATCACCTTCCTATCGTCGATCAACCTTTTGTCTTTCTTTTATCCAACCAACCGTGGTCCTTCATTTCTCGTTGCTAATTGATCATAGTCTCATTTTCCTCGTCACCAACCAATCCTATTTGAGGCTGAATCGATCATGACGATGACTCAACCTAGTTTGTGTTTGTGAATTGACGACAGCACTGAGCATATTTGAAGTTAAATCGATTCGTGTTGCACGAAAATGGTAGCACTGAGCATGAAACGGCGATTCAACCTAGTGAATCGACGACGATACCAAACAAACAAGTTGTGAATCGATGGCACCAAGTACCACGAGGGGTTTCCACTATCTTCATCTTCTTTCTCCATGAGACCAAGGTCATCGGTTTCAACCTTCACCACGTCTCTCACTGTCAGCCCTATCTCTTATTTTGCAACGTTAAGACCCAACTTCGTCAAGCACCTTGTCACACTAACGCCCTCTTATTGGGCTAGTCAATGGGGGGTCTATGTTAAATCACTTATAATTTACACATAATATTATCTTGTCAAATAAGGTGTGTGATTGTTTTAAAATTGAAAATATAGGATAGAGACACATGAGATCTACTTCAAAGTTGGAAAGGCTAAATGGCTAAAAAAATCAAAGTAAAAATGTATTTTATCTTTTTTTTTAAATAAAATATAGGAGGATATTTATGATGATGATGGCATTGCCTTAAAAAATCTAAATAAAAATACATTTTTTGTTGCTTCCAATGAAAGTGTTTGTGTTATTTGTTGCCACATAAATATCTCTACTGTAATTTTAAGATTTCTGAGACTCAAAAAGTGACAGAAAGCGAAGAAGGCGAAATACAGTTGAAGGGAACCATCGGAGAATTCTTCCGAATGTATACTTATTAAGGAAGAAAGCAGCATACTTGCGTTGGAAATTTTCGATTCATTTGCTGGATTTGGAAAGTTGAAGTGAATCCTAATCCAAGGTGGTGTCCCTTCAAGCTTTGATTTTTTTGGTACTTTTTTTTTAAAAAAAATTATCATTCTCTGTAGTTCTCATTTTGTTTTAGTATTTTCGATTTGCTTTCTAGATCTACTTTGGTGTACCGTTGATTTTTGCTTGTATAAGCCTGAGGAATTCGAATGCTATTTACGGATTCACCACCTGTTTGATAGAAAGCCACACTGAACACACCTGTTTTCAGTTTAATGTATCTGATGCGTCGGTGGTAATTTAAGACTTGAATGCTCAGAGCATGTAGATTTGGCTAATTTGATGTTCATGCGATAGCTTTTCCAGTTCTTTGGTACGGAGATAATTTGAAGTAATCCATTAGTGAAATTGAAGTGATGACGTTTTGTTCACTTGCAAATTCTACCCATTACTCCAATCTTAATGGTGTTAACTGGGATGGATAGGTGGGACCTAAATGGTGCTAGTTTGTGTTGTGTGTTTTGACTAATGTACTGGTGACCTCAGTTCTGCAGCATGTTGCTCACTTTCTTGGAGACTTTCTTTCCGTTTTTCTAGTGGGTCATCTGTTAAAATTCATGGCTTGAAGACACATTCTTATTCACAATATCTTGTTCAGTAAGCTCTCTATCTAAGAAGATAGGATTTACTGATCCTCATATTTAGTTGGGTGAAAAGAGAGCAGGTCATACTCCTTGATCCATTTTTGTGCATCAAGTGCCATACTATAATGTATTACTTTATATAATTACACCATCTCATTATGTGAAGGAATGGATAGTTCAGAGGGGAAGTTTTGTGGTTGTCCTTTTATGTATATGTTATGATATTCTTCGGTCAATTCTGGGCGAAAGAATCAGATACTCTTTTGGTAGCATGGATGATTTGCTCCGCTTTTGGGAAGTGAGATTTTTAATCTCTGGAAGGATTTAATTCTTGGCAGGATGACTTGTTGATTGGAGCTTTGTCTTTGTTGCACCTATTCTTACCTTTCTGTAGAACTTGTTTCTTTTTTTGAGCTTATCAAAATCAACTTTTAACAGTAGTTTTCTACAATTTGCTTTCTACAAAATTAGACTAGAATTGGGAAGGCATTCTTTCAGATTAATGCTTCAGCAGTTTCCAGGAGTACTTTTAGCATCATGGGATCCATCTCAGAGGGGTCAGTACTTATCTCCTTCTTACTCACATTTATATTTGTATATTTACAAAGTGACAAAATGAATTCTGACATGAATCGGTGCACAAGATTGTATTTGCCACAACAGCATGTTGCCTGCCTCAATTTGCAATTAATTAAAAGAACAGGAAACTTTCAAATTTCCTTTTTAGATTATATGTCTTTTTTTAATGGTCTGCAATTGATTTTTAATTTTCAGGTGTTTTCCTTGGCATAGTGGAGCTTAAGAAGCATAAATTACCAGGCTTGAAGTCATATTCTCATCAATTGAAGGTTTTATTTATCTTTCTTGTTTGATCCTAGTATAGTATGAGATTCTTTCTATTTGCAAATTAATTTCTAAGTTCAGCTATGAGTATATGCGCTTATTAAGTTGTATCTGTATGGTCTGGGGAATACCTTTTTATTGTTGTATATGCCAATACTCCTGAAGTTCAGTTTTGTTACATAACTTCCAAATTCCCTTCAACCTGCTGTTCTAGTCCATTGTGATGCAATTCAAAGCTGACATTGTTCAGCAACATTCACTTGTTTTATCTGGATAGTTAAAAGGAAGCATGGCCTGAGGGAATATTTATTAGTTGAGATGTTGTCAATGGGAAATTTTCTGTTTTCTATCCCATCTGGTCATCCATATGGCTTTGGAATAAAGCTAAAGAGGAGAGCTATATGCCCTATTTTTCAATCCAGATGACAATTTAATGAATTCATGTTTAATTATTCATCAATTCATAATCCGGTAACCTACTAAAAAGCATGGTTAATTGAACTGTCATTTCCTTTCAAAATTTATCTTCTTCCCATATATGATTGTTCTCTAATTTCCTACAGGAAACTAATCCATTTGTCGTACTGGAATTCTTTGCCTGTCCTTTCATACTTAGCATCATGTATTTGTAGAGATTTTTTCTTAGGACCAATAATTTTGGTGCGTCATAAGTTGCAGTTTTCTTGAATTTATCTTGACCAAGTGATACACAATGGTATGAAAGTCACATTTTTCAAGTTGCCTGAATTTGTAATGGTGCAGTACTAATGCGTTTTCTTGAGAATTTAGATATATGATGGCATCCAAACTTTGTAGCTGGGAGTACCTCTTTGTCCTTTTTTGGGCAGTCTAACCTTGAAGGAAAGAAAGACTGAAATGGACTTTCAAAATTGCTAGAGTTTTATTGTGATACAATTTTCAAACTTTTAAAATTACTTGCTTTTATTTTGGGTCCTGGGCATTTATTTTATGTGGTCAATTTGGATTTTCTGGGATTGTCTTGAATTTGACTTCAATAATTATTCCTGACCAACTGGGAGGTGTATCACGAGCATGTGTGGATTTAATGTTGGAGTTCCCTGGGTCTTCTCTTTGTAGATTACTCTTTTTAACAAGTATCCTAGAAAATACGATGAATCATAACAAACCCTGGGAAAGTTGTGATAGGTTCAGTGCTATTCTTGTGCAATAATGTGATGGAAAATGAACAAGGAATCCACAGTGATAATATATCACTTGTACTACTTAGCAAATATATATCACTTGTACTGGGATTTGGCTAAAAATTCTGTTCCAGTTTCAGGTTGGGCATGAAAATATTCAAACTGATGGACCAACAACATTGGGAACCTTTTGTTATGGTGGTCAACGGCCTGCTCAAGGATTCAACTCTAAGAAACAGGAATCATATCGTCAAAATGTGGATCTTCCTCCGATACTACCCAAGAAAAAGAAGAAGCCTTATCCAATCCCTCTAAAGAAGATACAGCAGGCTGCCAGGGCTGACAAAAAGCTTGCAGAAAAGGGAATAGAGAAGTCCCTTGAGCCTCCAAAAAATGGGTTACTGGTTCCTGATTTAATCCCACTTGCGTATGAAGTATTAGACGCGTGGAAAATTTTAATTAGGGGAATTGCACAGCTCTTGCACGTTGTACCTGTTCATGCTTGCAGGTAAGCTGTATTTGGTAATTAGTACTTCTAACATGCCCTGCGGCTGTATCCTATTTGATTTTTGTGCAGCAAGTCCATGTTTTAGAAAAATAAATATACGATCATTACTGTGCAGTGAGTGCTCAGAAGTTCATGTGGCGCACAGTGGTCATTGCATCCAGAACTGCCATGGCCCAACCAGTTCAAAGCGCAGAGGCTTCCATTCTTGGGTCAAAGGATCCATTAACGATGTTCTTCTCCCTATTGAATCATATCATATGTACGATCCTTTTGGTCCGCGCATTAAACATGACACTCGATTTAACTATGACAGAATTCCAGCTCTTGTGGAGCTATGCATCCAAGCAGGCGTTGATATACCAGAATATCCTTCAAGGCGTCGCACCAAGCCTGTCCGAATGATTGGGAGGAAACTGATTGACCTGGGTGGATCTGACGAGGAGCCTCAACAATGTCTCTCTGTACACTCAACTTCATCACTGGTAGATATTGACACACACAGGGCATTTGAGCGATTCCCAGCTCCCACAGAGCTGGCAGTGCCTGGGATTGCACAGGAGACCATTCGTGCATATGAGAAAGTCAGATGGGGTGTGACAAAGTTGATGAGGAAGTACACAGTGAAGGCTTGTGGCTATTGTTCGGAGGTTCATGTAGGTCCATGGGGTCACAATGCCAAGCTTTGTGGAGAATTTAAGCACCAATGGAGGGATGGAAAGCACGGGTGGCAGGATGCCACGGTGGATGAAGTATTCCCTCCAAATTATGTATGGCACGTTCGTGATCCAGAAGGACCGCCTCTGAAGAGTGCACTTAAGAGGTTCTATGGGAAGGCTCCGGCTGTAGTTGAACTGTGCCTGCAAGCTGGTGCCCAAGTTCCGGACAGATACAAGACCATGATGCGTCTCGATATTGTGATCCCAGAAAGTGATGAAGCTTTCTCAGTTGCATAGCAAGGTTTGCCAAGATGGTGAAATCTCTGTAATGCTGGATTTTCTGCCTTAGCAGTGGACTGCCAAATTTGCCTTTGCAGTTTGCAGGGTATGGAAAAGGAGAGATTGCTGACACCTATCCCAAAGTTCTGCTCTAATTTCCTCGTAAAAGGGCTTGGGTCGATGACTGCACCTATTTCCTGAATCTGCTGTATTTTCAGGAGAAGCAGATGTACATAGCAAGTTAAAATACAGAGTTTATGATTATTGTTTCATTCGTCATTGTATCCGTTGCCTAGTACTGATGTAGCATAAGAGAACAGAATTTGGAACTGTCTAATGGGCGTAGTAAACTGTGAGGCTATCAAGTCATATACAGATGCCAACAAAACTCGATATACAACAGATCTGTAACAGTTTGTTAATAAGCAGCATGGTTTTGTACATGTGAGCAGTGATCTGTAACACCTAGTAATGCTCTTAACATGTGATATGTCTGCAACTTCATCTCTTCAAACTTTTGGTTCCATGTGTTCCGAACTAATGTGATTGGTTTGGTTCTGGGGATTTTTTTATTTAACTTGATTTGGTTTCAAAAATCTCAATCAAATCTACCCATGAACGTACGTCCTACCTAACATGGCTCCTCATAGCTAAGTTCATCATCAAAGCTTCAAATAAAATATCAAAATAATTAACATATTTAAAGTTATATTTCACTTCAATTGCGTCAACTTTTCTTTCTCAATTATATGGACATAAATTAGCTATGGGTATAGGTATTTTTTTATAAAAAAATCTATACAAAAATATTATTCATACCATGTTAGTATCTACTAATATAAAAACAACTCTCCAACTTAAATAAAAAATTGTCCAAAATTAAAGAGAATCAATTCTTTTTTTAATTAATTCTTTGGCTTCTTTCTCCAACTTATCAAAAATAAAGAGAAACTAAAGAAAGAAAAATTGAGAGAACTTTTTGGAAGCAAAATGTGTTGTTTGTCATGGAAGGGTTTTGAACATCATGTGGGATAAAGCTGCAATGTTCACTTTGACACCACCACTATAGATTGCTCCTTGTTTGGTATACAAGCAATGAACTTGGCCAGCCAGAATCATATCAACATAATGTTCTATAAATCGAATTATATATATATATTCAAAATGATGATGTTTCTTCTTATCTACCGGCTGATGCACAAAATGAGTAATTTTCTGATGGAAAGAACTGTGGGAGAACGTTAGGGTTGAGAGAGAGTATTATGATCCCTTCTAAAGTTCACTTATGCATGGCTTTGTTTATGTGTTGAATTTCATATCTTTGCAATTTTTCCTGCTAGTTTGTGATGAGAAAATTGTGATGTTTCATTGATAAAAGACAAACTCTTGGTTTTTGTAAAACTCTATACAGGCGAATGTTTTTGTGTATTTATCAATACTACTAACTCAATTATATACAATAAATAATCGTGCAGTACAAGTGTACTAATATAGTATAGGAGTAGAGTATATATAATATATATATATATACACTATTCTACATTTTTGTTTAGCGAAAAGAAAAATTCTAACATATTTTTGTAAGTTAATTAACAAATGAGTATAATTATAACTAATTTATATATAAACACATATTTACGTGATTAAATTGTAAGAGAATATAAACATAACCAAGATAATTTTATCTTAAAAAAGATTCTGGTAAAGTTAAAAAAAGTAACCATTTACTTATAAATCATAATTTTCTCTTAATTTTATATCTCATACGAAATTTTATCTTCTTAGCATAAGTACTAACTTAAGAATACTTAGTAAACACTAAGAATTGAATATACAATTCTTATATATATAATTTATTTCAAATTTTAGTTATAACTTACACGAGATCTCATAATGTAATAGTCTTTGAGTTAATAAGCATTGATTGTATAGTTTTATCTTATAAGTCACATCTCTCTAACACACACCATGCAAAGCTATTCGAGAAGGTTGTTGAGACTTGCAATTAGTGCAACCATCCATGAACATGAGTGCATGTGTTTTTTTCTGGTTAGCAATGAGTCAAAAGGGCTAAAGCAATTACGAGGCCTTTTTAAAGCTTGCTTGTTCTGTATACTGTCTTGTCAGTGCCCATCCAACCAACACCAAAACAATACAAGGTTTGTGATACAAACTAATTAAGATTAATCAAACCAGCTTTGATGTGTTTAGCAATGCTTTTGAGGATTGAGTTGGACCCTTTGCTAGAACTTCAAGTTTTGAAAGAAATATTAATTCAGAGTTGTTGATTTATATTTATATATATGTGTACCTGAGCTTAGAAGGAAAGAAACCTATTGGCTTGTCTCTCAAACTCTAAAAAAGAAAAGAGATGATCAAAACTTGGTCATTGTGCAGTTGCTTGAGTGACACTCTTCACATTCCAAATGGGTTCTTATTTTAAATATATATATATATATATGTATGAATGATTGTGTGTCTGTCACTTTAATATATATATATATATATATAGATGCATATATTTTAATTCTAAAACTACTATCATACGGTCATTATAATTGATTATTATTACTATTTAAAGGGTACTAATTGGTTTTTTTTTTTTTTTTTGCATCCTGTTAGAGATTAGCTATGATAACATCATTATGGCTAACAAGTCGACCATCCATTAAGTATAGTGGGTTAAGATCCGAACCCACATTTTCAAGCTTGTATGGGTGTATGTTTGAACCCCTCCTAATCATGGGTAGAGGACACCATTCAGTTATATATCTTGCTCAGTTATTGAGTGACCTGAAAATCGTACCAAATTAATTGACTTTATACATACAGAATTGAATTCAGTTAAAGGTAATTGGAAAGATCAAAATTAAGTAAAATAACCAACTTTATTCAAAATGATCGGTACTAAATGCAATTATTATATAATATAGTAAAAACCTATATTTATTGGGTTAAAAATTAAAATATTAATATTATAATTAAATTGTACATCAAATGAATCTGTTGGGGTTCAAAAATTCAGTTTTAAATAAATAATACTCACCCCTAGTCAGGGTGCTACATTATTATAATCAATTCTACATATAAAAAAAGGGTATCATTTTCTCTAAAATAAAATATATGGGGCATCTTTCTAAGTCACCTTTTATAATCCTTACTAACAATGGATGACAGACAAGAGTGCCTACCAAACAATCATATATCTAAATTCAACTGTAATGTGCCTTGGAAGAAACTAATTAAATTTTGGAGGTCGCCAAAGCATTGGTGATCTCCATTATAAGGACACAAGTCTGTCTATACTTGACCTTAATTTGATACTCGCATGCCAAACCATAGCTTATATTATAATATATATTTATTTATTTATTTATGCATGGGTGAATGAATGAGAATTCTCTGGCCAAACACAGTCATAATCTCTAGAGATACCATTAATTTCTTTTAGGGTTTTGATCACTTCAATAATTGAGCTCAAAAGTTGGTAAATTTTTAACAAAGATTATATTATCCTTCGAATCTTCCATAATAATAATAAACTCTTTCAGTTATCATATCATTTAATTGAAAAACTATATAATGTATCATAAATTTAAAACCTTAGATAAATGTTCTTTCATTTGGCCTAATCTCTCTCTTAGTGCAGACATTCTCATGCCCAAAGCTTATCAAAAGCCCCACCAAAAATAAAGGCGAAAAGTTAAGGTGATGCCCCCTGCATTGCATTAATGAGCCCATCCGGACCCAAAGCCTTAATTAAAGGCAACATTTTTCACTCACCCTTTTTAATGAATTAATCAATGATCGCAGCAGGGAAATGGACGGCTGTGATGGCATGCCCAATTGGGTTAATCTTGATTCATTAAATGGAATGGAAAAAATTAAGGTAAAAATAAGGATGTTCTTCATACAGCAAAACATAACTCGTCCATACAGAGCAGAAGAGCAACAGCACTGCTGCTGCAGTCAACTTAAATCCGACCAAAAGGGCTTGGAGCTTTGATAGAGTGCTCTTTCGGTGCACCAAACTACAAGAATATTTTGCTTTGCCCAAAGCCCAAACGTGCCAGCTAGCTTTTTCCTTGGATTCATGTCTGAGGGTAGTTTTGTCCTCTTACTATCAGTTTTGACCCTTTTCACAAGACTCAGTGGTCTCCGGACCTTTAAAATTTAGGGCCATTTTCCAAAATATTATGGCCCTAAATTTTGTATAAAGTTCGAATGAAACAAATCTCGATAATTTGAGGGTAACATATCTCGAAATTTCGAAACCTTAATGAAGAGAATAATACTTCATCTACTTCTTTAATTCATTCACTTTTAACCAATGAAGTGAGAGATTCTTCTGCTGCTATAATATTCATTATCACTAAGTTACTTGGCATGTGGCCAAACATTCCTAGCTAATTGCATCATGATATCAATCGATTTGATTCCCAACGAAGGAATAAATAAACAAAATAGATCAAAACAAATCGAAAAGATAATGGTCGGATTGTAATTACCCGTAATAGAACTTAGAAGATTGCGTGACGAATCTTGACTTTTATTTGAAAAAGATTAAATCTTTAAAGAATGTTGAAAATTTGAATTTTTTTTATTTTTTATTATATGATGATAAAAGTGGTAATTGTCAAAAGGGTAGGTTTGGTGGGGAACTTGTTACGCTCCCAATTGTGAATTCAAATTAGTCAAAGAAGTTTTTAAGTATATATATGATAATTGGAGTTAATAAATTGATAGCTTATCAAAATTAATTTGGCTAAATATGGGATTTAATACTGGTAGTAATTAATGGGTTCTGTTAATGAATTTTTTATATTTGAAATCCTCCTTTTAGGGTGGAAGTAATTTGTTAAATTATTTAAAAGTGTATTATTTTATTAAATTATTTATAATAAAATAATAATAATAATAATATTTTCTAAAATATCTATCCCACAAATTGATATAATAAAATAAAAAAATAAGTCAGATGCAGCGCTGTAAGGAAAGAGACTGCTCGGCTCAAGGTTGAGCCACCCAGTTGGGTCGCGTCGTGCTTTAGGAGGAGCGGAGTAAGATGCCACGTCACACTGACATGAGTCAAGAAAGACTAAAAGGCATGGCCGCCCTCTCTCTCTCCCCTCTTTTTCTTCAATTTGTCAGTCTGAAGGCAAACAAAGGCACAGATTCAGGCACCACTTGCCAGCCTGTCCTCCACACCTCTCCTCCCATCTCCCATGCATAGGCATTAAAATTATGTGTACTTTTATTTTGTTTTTATATTTATTAATTATATATTTTCGTTTAATATTATCTTAAAATTAAAAAATAATTTCCTTTTTTGCACTCTAAGTGATAAATAAAGATGTCTTTGATTGCAAGTAATTTGAGTGGAAAAAAAATAAATTTTAAGAAAAAAAAATCTTGAAAATTAGAAATTTAAACTATTTGATTAGTATAATTTTTTACCTGAAAAATGATGTTATTTTATATTTTTTATATTTAATTAGTAATATTTTTTTATAAAATTTGACCCTTTTTTTGATATTTCTTATTTGATAGACATTATTTTTAATGATGAAAATGTATTAAAAATATGAAATCTTATATATAAAAATTAAAATAATAACATATTTTAAATTAATTAAATCATTTTCTTAAAGAAATAAAACTACAAAATTAAAAAAAAATGTTTTCCAAAGAAATAATTTACACGTAATTTTTTATTTTATCTTTTTATTTATTTATATTTATTAATTATTAAAAATATATAATATAAATAATTTACAAACCTTCTCCCGCTCACCTACCCTTCTCCCTCATCCCCCTAGCCACCACCCACCCCCTGTCTTTCTTCCTCTTTTGTTTCGCTCGCTTCCGTCACCCACTCTCATGCCCTTCTCCTTCCCCAAGCTCTGTCGGACAACTTAGATCATCACTAACTCGCCCTTCTCGATCGTTACACGCTCGCTTCGCTTAATCGCTCTTGCCTCTGTCTGACTCCGTCCCTCACCGGTGCCAACTCAACCTTGGCCTCGCTCTCACCAGTTGCCCCCTTAACCCCTCATCCTCGATCGTCACTCGCCCTTGCTGTCTCTGGCTCTTTTGACTCTCTCGCTCGATAAGTTGATTGCTTCAATTGCTAAGAAAATTCCAGCTCCTTCCTCTTGAGAATTTGGTTTACATGATTTGAAGAAAAATCCACTCACGTGGCCATAAATGGAAAAATGAATTCTTTAAAAAAAAAAAAAATGACTATCAAAACACTGCACAAGTGAAAATTTAAGCAAAAAAATGTATTTCTTTGGGAAAAAAATGGCTATATCTTAATTAGAAAAAAAATAATATTAAAAATTATAATTAATAATGATGTCATATCATGTATTATATCTTCATTATTGAAAAAATACAAATTATTGTCCGTGGTGTGGTTAAGATACAGTGAATGCATTTTGTTTTTAAATAAACATTTTAAAATGCAGATGATTCATCACTAATGTTGTTTATGTTTGGCATCTCATGTTTGAGTGAAATAAAAGTAGAGGAGTTAAACTAAGAAACAGCCAAATGGGATGGGATGGGATGTGAATCTCTTCTTTCTCACTAACAATTAAAACATTAATAATAACAACAATGAGAAAAGAAAAGAATTAAATAAACAAACGACTAAAAGGCCCACCAAATGCTCAATTCCAAATCACTGCATGGAACTCTTTCCCCCCCGCTTCAAAAAAAAATTAAAATAGAAAAAAAAATCATTGCACAGTTTTTTAAGAATTTCCAAAATAAAATAATTAAAAAAAAAAACCATAATTGGGTACCCACATCTCCTTATCCCCCCCATTAATCACCAGCGCAGCCACTCCCACTTATTTACGCACTGTGCGCATCTTAGCAACATGGATGCCCATTTTTTTTTTTTTTATTTCTTCTCATTTCCTGAATTTTAGGGGGGAAAGGAGTTACGGTGTGACTGTCCTCGACTCCTGCGGCGGAGTCTGGCCGTCCGATCCCTTCGATGGATCATCGGACGACGGTCGTAGTCCGTCGTCCGTTTCTCCCCGGTTGATTTCCTCCATCATCCGCACCACCTCCGGCATCGACGGCCGTTGATCTGGTACGGTGGAAACACAAGCCATGGCGATCTGCAACAGTTGAACCATCTCTTCCTCGATGTTGTGGTACCTCATCAGCTCCACGTCGAAAACCTCCGCCGTCCATTCCTCCCGGACCACCGATTGCACCCACCGCGGTAGATCTATGCCCTCCTCTCCCAGCGACGCCTGATTCGGCGCCTTTCCGGTCAAGAGCTCGAGAAGCAGAACGCCGAAACTATACACGTCCGACTTGAATGTGACCTTCCGAATCTCAAGCGCCTGAAAATTGATCAGAAATTAGTGGTGTGCGATTCGATTTACTACTAAAATCGAGTGAAAATTCGGCGGAATTGGAGACTAGTTCGAGGAGAACTACCTCCGGTGCGCGGTAGCCGGCGACACGGACTGGCGACGTGGGGGCGCCGAAGAGCGAGTTGAGGCCGAAGTCCGCCACGGCGCCGTCGTGGTCCTGCCGGAGGAGGACGTTGGAGGCCTTGATGTTGCCGTGAACTATTTTTCCCGACAAGTGTAGGTGTGCCAATCCTCTGGCTGTGCTCAACGCTATTCTCATCCGGTTGTCCCAATCCAGCGGCGTCCGTCCCGAGCCTCTGCTCCCTACACAGTCACAATCGGCAGCTCCGGTCACCGGTTTGTTCCCATTTTTTTTGCAAAAACAAAAATATTTAACAAGATAACTTTTACATGAATAAAGAAAAATATCTTCACAGAGAGTGAAGAAGTCCTAGAACAGATAGGAAGGCCGCTAGAACCATCGCCGGCGGCGAGAGGAGAAAATAGGATTGGAACCGAGTTTTGGACCGCCAACGGAACCACCGCATCTCGCGAATCGCAACTGCAATTGCGAAGAGGACGGCGATACAGAAAGTGACCAGGAAGTGGAAACACGAGGCGGAAGTCGCCGGAAACCGGCGAGGATGAGGCTTTTGATCGCTGTAATTTTCAAAACGAAAAAAATAACTGAAACGAGGCTGAGCGCCTGAAGTCAGACTCATGTCGGCAGAATTAATGGCGATCTTTTGGATATATAATTATTTATTTATATATAAATAAATATACAGAAAATATTTAAAAAAAAACATCAAAAGACAGCCCTCAGGGGGGGCGCATTTCACTCTCTTATGAGAATGTCAGAAACAGCTTCTGGAAAATTAAAACAGAGCTGCATGTGCCGTCTTCACTTCACAGCTTTGAATTTAAGAACAATTTTGAATTTAAGAACAATCAGAAAATAACTAAAAATTGATATATAATTACGAAATTATAGAAACTGCCCAGAGAAAAGACGAGACGGGCTCCTTCCCCTTCCCCTTCTTCCCATTCTCTCCACTGTTACTTCTTTATGTGTATGAACAGTACACGTCGAATAATGGAGCATGAAAATAACCAAAAATGTGGGATTTTTTTTCTACCGAAGCTGCAGCCCCATTTCTGGCCACAAAAAGGGTTGTTGAAATTAATGTATGAGAAAATGGAAATTTCCATGTTTGTAAGAGCTCAAGCTTCAAGGTTTGCAGGAAGATTTGTTAAAATGTAGCATCAAGATTCTAGATTTCCTTCAGTAAACCAGAAATGGAGCAGAGAATCTTACCGTGGAGAAGAGCGGATAAGCTCCCAGAAGGCATGTAATCGTAGACCAGAAGCTTCTCGTCCTTGGAATAGTAGTAAGCTCGGAGAGGGACGACATTGTCGTGCTTGATTTTGCCCAGAACCTCCATTTGCAATTCGAATTCCTTCTTGCTCACGGCCACGTCTTTCAGGCGCTTCACCACCACCGTTGTCCCCTCCTCTAGCACCGCCTTGTACGACGTCCCCACGCTGCCTTTCCCGAGCACCTCCGCCGACGCCCGCAGCAGATCCTCCAAATCGAAGCTGTAAATCCCGGCGTCCAAGAAAATCAGCTTGTTCCTCTCCCCCTCGGCCGACGCGCCGGTCACGTCGTCCTTCGACGACGACGTTCCGGCCTCCCCGGCAGCGGACCGCGCAGCCCCTGCCACCGCCGCGGGGGTCTTCGGGGTCTTTGGGGCCCGGCGGCGCTGTTTCTTCTTCATGAGGCAGAGAAGGAGGAGGAGAAGGAGAAGGAAGATGACGGCCGAGCCGACGGCGATGGCGATAATGGCGGCGGTGGAGAGTTTTTTAGACTTCTTCTTGGATGGGGTTTTGGGGGTTGAAGATGGGGATGGCGCCGGCGTGGGGAAGAATGGGGAGCACGGCGAGAGCGGGCCGCCGCAGAGATCGTGGTTTCCGGCGAACGCCGACGCCGGGAATTTGGAAAGCGTTTTAGGAATTGAGCCGTTGAGACGGTTGTTAGATACATTGAAGTCGACCAAGCTCGTTTGGCTGATGCTCGGGAGGTTATCGGAGAACCTATTGTTCTCCAAGAAAAGTCCGGACAAGTGAGTGAGATTGTTGACGGCGAACGGAATCGGTCCAGTGAAGTTGTTGCTGGAGAGATCTAGCCGAGTCAGCCGAGTCAACTCGGGGACACTCGGAGGGAACTCGCCCGATAACTCGTTGTCCTGGAGATAGAGGCTCCGGAGGAGCTTCAGGTTGGAGAAGTCGGCCGGAATCTCGCCAAAAAGACGGTTGGAACGGAGACTAAGGACTCGGAGTTGGGTCAGCTTCCCGATCGAGTTCTCCGGGATCCGACCTACGAGCCCAACGCCGGGAAGCCGAAGCGAGTAGACGAACGAGCGATTCGCGTCGCACTCGACGCCGACCCAGTTGCAGGCGGAGTCAGAGACGTTCCATTGCAGGCGATTCTCGTGGTGAATCTCGGAGAGGAAAGTGAGGAGGACTTGCCTGTCCTGAGTCGGCTCCGAATCGGCTCGGTAACTCAGCACCACCACCACCAAGAAGAGAATAACAAACCCATTTCTGAAAAGTACAGCCATTGTGGATGTTTTTCGCAACAGAAAGCAAAAATTTCGGGGTGGCCTTGACTGGTTAGTCGGCTTCAAGTTCGGAGATGACGGCTCCGGCGACTAATTTGGACTGAGCCGGGAGTGATTTTCCGGCGGCAGGCCATGCGGCGGGAGAGACATTTAGAGAGAGAAAGAGAGGGATTGTACAGCGAGGGAGAGTAAAGGGGAGAGAGAGAGAGAGTAAGTGGGAGAGGGACTTTGCATATCTAAGGGCACAAAAGGCGTGGAGAAAAGAGGACTGGACAGAGGCAATTTTGCTGGCACTGGAAGTAGGAATTGATAAAAATAAAAAATAACTATTTAAACAAAAAAACGTTTCTGCTTATATTTTATTTTAATTCACAAATTGTTGTTCCTATTCCATTATTATTTTAGAAAATAGTTTTTATTTTTATCTCATCAAAAATTACGATCTTACCCGAAAACAATTATTTATGTCTTGTCTTTAAAAAAATTCAAAAAAATTATTTATGAGATTAAAGTTACAGTCAATAATTATTAAAAAATAAAATTATTTTTAAAAACTAATTAAAAATAAAAAAATAAGATGGAATGATACTATTTAGTACGTCTATAGTACTAATAACAAAAAATATAATATAAAAATTATTTCAAGTAAAAGTATTTTTTATTATATTTGTTAAATTTATCTAGTAATTTTTTACCTAAATTTAGCTTTTTCTTTCTAGTTAAATTTATTTTAGTCTTTATAGATAAGAAAAAATGGTACATGTGTCTTTTAATACATTCTAAAAAAATTAACAAATAGTTTGATAAAAATTATAAGATATTTCACAATCTTATCTTGATCATTTTATATCGATACAAAAAGCATTTCAATCTTATCCTAATATAATCTTATCTTACTCATTTTAACAAACGTTACCTAAGGTAGTGTTTGTTATCAATATATAGACAAAAAATATAAGATATGTAAAACATTCTAAACTTTTGTAATTTTTAATATGTTTGTTAAACTTATACTCTTAGGTAACGTTTGTTAAAATGAGCAGAATAAGGGAGTATTAAAATAAGGGCGAAATATTTTCTAAACCAATATGTGGAATGGTCAATATAAAGTTGGGAAATATTTTAAGATTTTTATTAAATTGTTTGTTAAATTTTTTAGAATATACTAGAGGACACAAACGCCATTTTTTTCTTATCTGTAAGGACCAATATATAGTTATTTTGAGAGGGAGAAATATAAGCATATATGAAAAAATCAAGATAAAAAGTCGCGTGACTTATTTTTCAATGGGTCACTATATAAATTTAACAAACACGTTAGAAATAACAAATATCTAAAATACTTCCCATATCTGACATTTTTCACTTCATATCTTGGTTAACAAATACTATAGAAAAGAAGTCACGTGACTTTTTATTTAATATTTTTTAGATATGTTTATCTTTCTTTCTCTAAATAAGCATAATTTAAATCTTACAAACAAGAAAAAATGACGTATATATTCTTCATTATATTTCAAAAAAATTAATAATTTATTTAATAAAAATTTTAAAATATTTTTTAATTTTATCTTAATACAATTTGATGTTAGTTATTTTAACAAAGGATACTTAAATAAATTAAGGTATTTCGGGCTCTGATGCAATTTCATTGTTGAATTGGACCGACTAGCAAATGTATCATTGGTCCAATCCGATTCTTACAACAGAATGTTTCGACAAGTACATATATATAACTTTTTTTGGGGGGCGGCACATGGTTTCCAACTCGTTCTATTTTCTCAAGTGTTCGTTCTCGTCATTTACCATTAAATAGTTTTGTTTTCATCTTTGGTTTTAATTGAATAGGAAGGATTTTGTTCATCGTATCCCCTTTCATAGTTTGTCTCTTGCCATTTCACTATTATGTCTTTTGTCTCTTAGAGTTGAAAGTTGAAATTGATGTGTGTGAAGCATTTGAGATAAATAAATAAATAAAGATATCCTAAAGTTGACAATAGTAAAAGGTTATAATTAACATTCTTTTATACACATAAATTTCTATAAGAATAGTTAGAAAGTGTTTTTATAAAGTATTTTTCGTGTTAAAAGAGACAATTTCATCTCATTATAAGTACGAAGAGTTGTCTTATAAGTTAGGTTACTCATTTTCTTTACAAGAAGTATTTTATTACTCTTATGATGCAAATAAAGTGGTTGGGGTTAGGATTCACACCACTAAATCATGAATTCGACTTATTGTTCTGCACAGTGAGGCAAATTTTTTATCTGCGATTTACTTATTCTGTCAAAATTGAGAGCACAATTAGTGAAGAATTGTGCAAGAACGATAATTTTAATAAATATTTTATTGATAAAATATTTGAATTATAGTCCCAAAATTTATGTGTTATTGAATTAAAATAAATAATATTTGACTACAAATGTAGTCAGACATCAACCAATTCATATCATATTTGAAAAAAAAAATAATTATGGAGAAACTCTTCTTTCTTATAACCACTTATTTGAATATACAATTTGACGATTTGATTCTACCTATCTTTAAAACTATTTAAACCAAAATAAACAATATCTTGTGAGAGATAACCAAAGTTTAATCGCACAAATCCCGCCTCATGCAAATCAACCAGATTATGTGATTTAAAAGCAATGGGTATTTTTTTTTTTTTTGGTCAAATTCTTAGCTGAAAACAATAATAAACAAAATCAAACTTTAATCCTTTCAATTAAAATGTTACTGTTGACATATATTTTTATAACACCCTGCATCGAGCGATAAGAAGGTCATGGACAACTTACCTTGACGGGTCTACGCGAATTTCTCGGGGGTCACCCATTCTTGAATTTTCCCATATCAAGTACGCTTAATCCTGGAGTTCTTTGTCTACATTCAGCCCAAAATATATTTAGCTGATGTTATTTTATTTTTTACTTATTTTCAATATATACTACCCTGACACACATGTGTGGATGCAATTGGAAACCTAGTTGCCCTCAGGGTAATATATATAGATAATAAGTAAGAAATGAAATAACACCACCTGAATATCTTTTGAACTGAATGTAGGCAAAGAATTCTAACGTTAAGCGTACTTGACATGGGGAACATCCAAGGATGGGTGACTCCCTTATGAAGTTCGCGCATGTCCATCAGGGTAAGTTGTCCCAGACCTTCCTATCGCTCGATACAGGGTGTTACAAAAATGTGTGTTAACATTTGACGCTGTCTGTGGGAATTCCGCCTAATGATCCCTACAACTCCTAATAAGAGAGGGGTCAATAGAGCCCCACCACACCTGGGGGGGAAGATGGTATGGATGCATCGGGTTCGTTCCATATCTGTTACCTAGAGGGCAACCACTGAAGGGCTCATAAGTACGGTGGGGCTCCTGACAGTTGAAGGGCGAGAGCTAAAAAGTTGACTCGCAGTTGTGGGCCCTATGATAATAACACAATATGTGTAATATCCCAAGAGTCTAGAAAAAAGTAGTATATATCGAGAATAAGTAAGAAAGGAAACAACACCAACTGAATACTTTTTGGGCTGAATATAAATAAAGAACTTTAAGGTTAAGCGTGCTTGACATGGAGAAATTCAAAAATAAATTACCCTTATGGGAAGTTCGAGTAGGCTTATCAAAGTAAGTTGTTTCGGACCTTCCTATCGCTAGATGTGAGGTGTTACAAAAATGTGTGTCAACAATTACCAAGTGGGTGATTTGTGCTATATACACAAAAAAAATAAAAAAAATTTATTGAATGACATTTAATGATTTATTTTTAAATCTTTTAAACAGAATTTTTTTAAAAAAAGTGTTAGTGTAGTAATAAAATTATTTAAGAAATTAATTATTATTTAAAAATCACTAATTTAAATATAATTAACATAATTAATGCTTACATATATATATTTCTTTCATTTACAGTTCATTCCAAATTGGGATAGAAGATAGAGAGTGGGGCTAAAACGTTACCAATTCTAGACGAATGGTCGACGTTGATATTGCATAAATTTGCAATACCGATAATCCGACGGCGAAGCGTGGTTGACCGTGTGATAGTATTCAAATCGGACGGCCTAAAAACAGACTGATCTCACGTGGGTCGTGCTGCTGTTGGACAGTTACAGGGGAGGCGAGGAGACAAGGGTACCTCCATTTGTACCGATTCAAAGCCCAGTAAACGACACGAATATGAAAACTACTTGAAATCAGTCAAGAAAAGGTTTTGTTTGCTTTCAATCCATCAATGGATGAGCTTCCCCGAGGATTTTTGTGTGGTTCCTTGGTTTCCACGATCACTCCTACTCTCTGTCTGTCTCCATCTCTTCTTCCCTTTTCAAATTGCCCTAGTTAAGCCTCCTTGATTTACCCTCTGCTTAGCTTTTCCTCACCGACGTCTCCCATGGCGTCTATCTCCAGATTTATTGCCGGAGGAGATTGCAGACTTAGGCCCCGTGATGCTGTTTACAGGCCGAGCTCTCGCGTGTCCACGAGAAATCTGGAGACCTGTTTGTGTATGTCTCGGTTATTGTTTATATGTTTGCTTTTGAGTTCGATTGCTAGGTTTTCATTTTCTGTTGTCTTGTGTTCCGATTTTAGGTCGAAGTGGTGCAATTGGCGCGCCTACGAATGGAAACGGTTGTCTGGCAATCCGCGGTGGATCAAGGAGTCCTGTTGTTGCTCTCTCAGCCCGTGGCGCAATGCTTGAGCTTTCGAGGTTTGCTTATTAATTGCATATGCATGCCTTATTTAGTTTACTGTGGAATCAACATTATCATCATGTTAGTAAAAAGGAAGAACTTTGTTTGAGGTTGCTGATTGATCAAGAATCATAAATTGAACTTAGAAGAAAAGCATGTCTTGTTCCTGGAGTCCTATCAGTGTTTTCCTTTTTTTGTTTTCGTCAACCTAAGTGAGGAGGGACGGTTTGAAAGATAGAATTCTTGTAGCATATTCCCCCTGGCCCTAATAGGATTAAGGCTTGGGATGATTGTTGTTGCTTATTGTTGTCAACCTAAGTGAGCCTTATGGACTTTATCAGTCTCAACCATTCCATCAAAAGTGTGACCTGTAACTGTGGAGTTTTTTCATTGGTCCATACGGGACTGGCACTACCAACTGTTAAGCCAAAGGAAGATAATCCCCAATGTCAGCGGTTCTATTGCACTTGTAGTTCTGAACCATTAGTTGTTGAAATGAATTTTTTTTACAAGTAAAGGACTTGAAGCTGTTGTATTAAAATATTGTTACTGAAATTCAAGTTAAACTTGTCCGAGCCATGAATTCAAGATATTCAACTTGAATCTTTCTTTTCAAACCAGTTGTTCAGCTTGAACTTGTGATTTGGAATCGCCAGTTGAAATGTGTGCATCACATTTGGGAATTATCCTCCCCTTGCATTGGGCATTGATAAAATTGGTCCATATGGGACTAACTTTTCGGAACGAGAAACTCTTTTGTGAATGCTGCCAGTGGACTGGAAAAGTTTTGGTCCTTGCTGTCATTATTGTTTACATTTTTTAATGTTTTTAATTTTTATGCAGTTGTTTTCGGGGGTTTTACCCATAGAAAAGTTTCTCTTCTTCTTCTGCAGAGAGACGGCCAACCACTTTTATTGTTATTTACCATTGATTAGTATTTAATTTTTATTCTTTCTGGCATTGTGCCTCTGATTTCAAGTCAAATATTTGCTTTCTTTCAATTTTAATTTTTCTCTACATGCGCAAATATCCCTTGTTATGAAATAATCACAATAAAGTGATTGATTTGTGATTAGAAATTCTCAAGTTGTATGCAAGGCAGCAACAAATGTATCTGGAGATGTTCCAGATAGCTTCCCTAGTGGAATGAGCCAATACGAGAGAATAATTGAAACACTGACGTCTCTTTTCCCTGTTTGGGTATGATTTGCATCCAGTTGGGACAAGTTATAGCTTTTTGACCATATTTTAGTCTTGTTTTTTCTGAATGTGTATTTCAGTTTCCATTGGAAAAATACTTCCTGAAGGAGAATTTTCACATTTACAATCTTACCATACAGGTCATATTGGGTACTGTCATTGGCATCTATAAACCCGCTGCGGTAACTTTCTTTTCATTCTATTTAATGAATTGAAAGTCCTTGGTTGTCTCAACTAGAATTGTGGGCCTTTCTTGCAGGTAACTTGGTTACAAACAGACCTTTTCACTGTTGGGTTGGGTTTCCTAATGCTTTCAATGGGATTGACATTGACTTTTGAGGATTTTAGACGATGCCTTCGCAACCCATGGACTGTAAGAACCAACTCAATTGGATAATTTGGCCAAGCATATGCAGATGATATGTTGTTAACCTATTTAAAATTGCTTTTTTCCCCTTTTTTAATTGGTGCAGGTGGGTGTAGGATTTCTTGCTCAATATTTGATAAAACCCATGTTAGGTTTCATTATTGCAATGGTATGACTTCATCTACTTGGTCAGTAACTGAAATTTCTTTTCTGGTCCCAAGTCTTCTTATATAAGCTAAATAGTCTTTGAGATGGAGTTCTCAAGAACAAAATAGTAAATGATTTTGACCATTATTATCAATAATTATGGTGTATGTTTAGTATACTTTCTGACAGAATTCGTGGAAATTATTCTTCACCAGTTCTAGAAACTCTATTGGGATTTAATTTAAATTTTAAAGCAATTGAGAGTAGTTATATGTGTATCAGGAGCATTCGTGCCTTGTTATTTATTTGTAAAGAACACATTATTACCTAGGTAGGTGGGCATGAACTAGAAATCAGGGTAATCATTTTAAAGCACTCTCTCCTAGAGTCTAGTGAACTAGGATGTCGTCACCAAACCCGACGGTTAACTGGATGATTTTAATGGGCTGACCACCAAATACATTAAAACTTTACCAATCTCTATGGCAAGTCAACTTCATATATGATGATAAAAGAGCAAATGGCAATTAGAGTGCCTTTACACACCCCTGAAATCCAACAATGTATGACAATTAAGTCCAGAAATACCACATCATGAAGATTGCATATGCATCCACAAATTAACCAAAAATATTAACTAAAAACACCCACAAGCTTGCATGGCTTATGCGATCGAAAATTGTAGAGGGCAGTTGTTTAATCCCGCTAAGATCTGACTCCAACTGCTTGGGGACATCATTCCTCTACTCAGTGGCAGACCCGGAAATTTAATTCAGTGGGGGGTGAAAATACATTGATAATTTTTTTAAAAAAAATGAATGGCAAAAAGGAAAATTCATATACACATTTATAATATTCCATTATGTGATCTCGCAATAAAAATTTATAAAATTTTCTCTAGTTAACATAAATCTTGCAAGATAGAAGCTCAGAAGAGATGAAGAAAATGAGGGTGAAAACATGTAAAAATAAAAATTTTGACGAAAAAGTATCCAAAAAAAGTCATCTCTTGGTTGATCAAATATTTCTCTTTAACCCTACAAAGTAAAGAGGTTCAAAGTCCTAAAAGTTTAAACCACTCAATTTGTTAGCTTGATAAAATTGTTGAAACTAGAATGGTAAAATTATATAATATATGGCAGTGCTTAATAACTGAACATGTAACTTATGCCAATTTCTAAATAGTAATATTGTATATTTACTATGAATAGTAAAAAGAAAACCCAACCTACATTGTGCTAACAAAATAAATAACGTAAGTAAGAAAAAAAATTACTTGAAACCTTTCCTGTAAGTTTCAAACCCCTGCTGCCTCTTGGTTGGGAGAAAATTTAGTACAAAAACCACGGAGCCATGCCACCTCTCTTACCAAATGCTATGCATTTAAAAGCTAATATATTCAATTTTGAAGTTAGCATCAAAACGAAGTAATTAATTTTTAATTTCCAGTGGGGGTGAACACCCCCTCTTGGCCCTTGGTGGATCGGCCCCTCCCTCTAGTGAATCAGTATTCTCCAATATAAGTATGAGTGCACTGATACTTAGTTGTATGGTTAACTAGGATAATGATCAATGAACATGAGCTGAGAACATTGAGAAGAGCAAAGTGATTCTCAAGGTAAAAATGTAAACAGTACATTGAGACAGCAAGTAGTCATCATATACGTTCTCATTTCATTTATCTACCAAAATTTAAATTAGTCCCGCAATGGTCTGCATTATATGTAACTGGGCACCACTATTGCAGAATATGCCGATATCCTCAGGATCTAATAACTTCAACGGGCATTCCATTATATGCATCTTAAAACAACTTCTTTTTTTTTTTCTTTTCCTATGTGAACAACCTTGTTTTGGGATTTGAGTTGCTCCAAAGTCTCACCGGACACAAGTATCACCTTTTCCAAGAGGATATCTTGGGTCTATCAGTATCACCAAGAGAGGAACAATCCCTATTTTCTAAGTTCCCAAACTAGGCCATATCTGCCATAAGGCATTTAATCATCAGTATCTTTAACAATATCAAAGATGTAAGAGTGCATAATGCAAATTTATACATCCATCGACACGTGTCATTACTAACTATGTCCTGGAATGCATTACAATGAGCAATCCTAAGGAGTGAGTCAAATATATAATCATACAAGAATAAGCATTTAAGGTTTCTTATGGTTTCTTTGCAATTAATTCATGCAAGGTTTTCCTTAAGATCCAACAATCAAACACAGTCATATCAATCTCTAAGGGAAATGTTAAGGACATTTGGATTTTGCTGGTGGTTTTCATGTATTTGTTTTTGTTTTTTGTTTGAACAATAGAAGCTGAGCTTTGTGTTTGATAATATTCTCTTTTGTCAAAATTTAGAAAATAAAAACAGAAAATATTGTTTTAAAAATTGTATCTTATTAGATGTTAAATATATCCCAAAATTTTCTCATATTGACAGAAATACCCTTCCCCAAAAATATTTAAACTTTATTCCCCTCTTTTTCTTTCTTCTTCTTCTCCACTGGAGGCAAGAGTAGCCCTCATTTGCAGTGAAGAAGAGGTGGCAAAGGTGAACCAGTTCACAAGGCTCCTGCATTACAGGTTTTGGGGGAGTACTTTCACCAAAATAATAAAAAAGGGCAGCCCGGTGCTACAAAGCTCCCACTATGTGCGGGGTTTGGGGAAGGGTCGGACCACTTTGGGTCTATTGTACGCAGCCTTACCTTGATTTCAAGAGACTGTTTCCACGACTTGAACCCGTGACCTCCAGGTCACACGGCGGCAACTTTTACCGTTGCGCCAAGGCTCCCCTTCTTTCACCAAAATAATATAAATAAATAAATTGGAACATTGTGTGAAATTATTGAAATTAAACTTTCAAATATATCTAAATGCAAATGAATTATTATTGATTGAGATTACAATGTCTTCAAATAAAAATGTTGACTCTTGGCTACATTATGCAGACTTTGAAACTCTCTGCACCTCTTGCAACTGGTCTTATTTTGGTTTCTTGCTGCCCTGGAGGCCAGGCATCAAATGTTGCTACATATATTTCAAAGGGAAATGTAGCACTCTCAGTTCTTATGACAACGTATGCTCAATTTACAACGCAGTTTTGACACAATTTATCAAGTTGAAATGTTGTACAGGTTTTGTCTAACTTTGCAATGGCTTGGTTTTTGCCCATTTACATCTGGGATGTATCTGCAATAGAGTGAAATTATGGCTACTGCCACTCTGAAGGTTTTTTTTTTTTTTGACGGATGCCAAATTAAAAGTTAGACATCAAAAAACTAGTAATTCATTGTTTTACCTTACTGAAAGTTGTACGTTTAGCAACAATCAGTTTTAGTTACATAATTTCTGGTATTAGGGTATCTGACTTTAGTATTATGGTTCTTCAATAGGTGTTCAACTATTGGGGCTATAGTTATGACACCACTTCTCACTAAGCTTCTTGCTGGCCAGCTTGTTCCAGTTGATGCAGCAGTAAGTACTGCCATGCTTGATATTTTAACTATTCCATGTGATTTTGTAACCTTGAAGAAACTTGTGTATTTCCTTCATGGCTAACTTGCAAATCAATATGATTGTAGCTGAATCTTTCTTTGTTGCCTAAGACCACCCTCTTAAGGGGTTTCATTTTGTTTCAAACAGTCGAAAGTTGATGGTTCCAACAGGATTATCTTGTCCAAAAACCTACCATTGTGTGTCCATTGGTCTGTCAATATCTGATATAGATGGAGGTTTCAGGATCATCCTCATATGTTCTTCTCAATTTGTGTTAAGTTTTAATTAAATGGAGTCAAATAAAGATTCTTGGGCTGCGTCTTGCATCATCCAAGGATGGTAAAGAAAATTTTGCCTTGAAATCATAATACCTGCTCATGGTCACTTCTCTTTTTATTTGTGTTTCAGGGCCTGGCCATCAGTACTTTTCAGGTTGTTCTAGTGCCAACAGTTTTAGGAGGTAAGTTCAAGGGCTTTTGAATTGCATTTTTGTTGGAGTTGATTTTCACACTGAAATTTTGGGGATGTCTAGTGCTTGTCATAACCTACAACAATTAATCTCTATTTTTTCTTTATGTTCAGTGTTGTCAAATGAATACTTCCCCAAGTTTACTTCAAAGATAGTCACTGTTACCCCTTTAATTGGAGTTATACTCACCACTCTACTTTGTGCAAGCCCAGTAAGTAGCAGTAGATGGCTTAAGCAATCATTTCAATATCTTTATATATATATATATATATATGACTATCTCATGAAATTCTTTTGTGAAGATTGGACAAGTTTCAGATGTCCTGAAAGCCCAGGGAACACGGCTATTATTCCCGGTAGCGCTCCTACATGCTGCAGCATTTGCTCTGGGTTACTTTATCTCAAAATTATCATTTGGCGAATCAACTTCCCGTACAATTTCCATTGAATGTGGAATGCAGGTAATCATATGTTCCCATAGATTAGTATATTGTTTTCTCTATGAACTTCGAATGTGAAGAGTGCATCATACCATTCATCAACGCCTGCCTGCCTGTGCACCTTGTACCTTTATATCCATCAATTTGCATAAAAAGACTTGAATCCGGAACCTAGAAGCAAAGCTTCGATACCATGTTAAGTTCTCGTATCTTAAAAGCTTAAGCTATTAGGATTTAGGAATAGGGCTCAATGATGTATATCAAGACTTTCTACACATTTATTTTGTTTGACAAACCCAGTTTAACTGCCAAAGACCGCCTCAAAACTTTCGCGTTAACTCACATGGTGATTTTGCATTAATTGTGAGGAACTTGGTTTACTGATTCATCTGTTTCTTCAGAGCTCTGCACTTGGATTTTTACTTGCCCAAAGACATTTCACCAACCCTTTAGTTGCAGTCCCTTCTGCTGTAAGCGTAGTTTGCATGGCGGTATGACTCTTTCTTCTCCATGATTCAGACTTGGAAAAGGAGTTTCCTGTTACCGATCCATTAATAACCCCTTCCTTTATGTTTCATCTCCTTGCACAGCTTGGTGGAAGTGCTCTTGCTGTCTATTGGAGGAACAGGCCAATTCCCATTGATGACAAGGATGACTTCAAGGAGTGAAAAAGTCTCAGCCTTTCTCCACTGTTAGTATCATTTTCTGTAATTGTGGAAGCGCTTTTGTAGTCTCCCCTAGCTGTGATTGTGGAAGCAAATAATATGCCCAAGCTTCAACTTTTGGTTTCCAGTTGTAGTTTAGATGGTTGGTTAATCAAGTTTGAGCCATTTTTAGCATTGAGAATTTAATGGGAGAATTAGGAGGTGTCAGTTTTATGTGCTTGTTTCAGATTTTTGTGTTCTGAGTTTTCATTTTCGGTTGGGCTTCTTCTTGTCGAACTCGAAAATCTGTAAACAACACGAAACATCGTTTGCCTTTTCCTTTTTCCGTAGTTTCGACTGAACTGTCTCTGCTGGCAAGTGGCAATTAATCAGTCATACAAGATTGCATGTCATTTGATTGAGAACCCCACATTTCTGCTCATCTTTCTGTGCTGAACGCGTCCGAGCGAATCAGATCAAGCGCCTTGTTGAAGTACGCCGCCTTGACGTCCAGGTACTCCTTCCATGTCACCGGCCGATAGATCGGCGGATGATCGACGTCGATCAGCCTAATCGCCGGCCCGATTTTCACGTCCGCCGGCGGACCGTAGAAGTAGGCCACCGAGATCCGGTGCCGAGCCTTGTTCACCACCGCCCGGTGCTGCGCGCTCTTAAATCGGCCGTTTGAGAGAATGTGCATCAGGTCGCCCACGTTCACGACGAGCGCGCCGGCGTGAGGCGGCACTGCCACCCAGCCGTCGTCGCCGTGGCGGACTTGGAGACCGGCGGTGTTGCTCTGGTAGAGCAGAGTGAGGAGTGATGAGTCGGTGTGTGGGGCCAGGCCCATTGCCCGGGTGGGGTCCGGGCAGACGGGATATGAGTTCAGTTGGAGTAGGCCTTGGGCGGGTTTGGATCCGGATCTGTTGGTCTTTTCCCAGTTTAGATCTTCTCGGGTGAAGCCCAAACACTTGAGCATCAGGCCCAGCATCCTGTCCGCAAGCCCCTTCATCTCGTTCTGGTACTCTACCGTTGCATCGCTGCGTGAAATAACGCCAAAAAACAGGCAATTTATGGTTATTAACGAAAATGTCATTCCTTATAAAATTTTATTAGAAAATTAATCATCAAAATATTGCAAAATTATTTTATTATATTCGCTAGCGTTCGGAGATGGATAACGCCGCCATAGTGCATATTAGGTTGGAACACCGTTTAAAATCACTGGCTAACCGCCGCGTACACAATGTGAAATTACGATTGAGCCCCTACAACCTAAATCCTTGCCAGATGGCACGTCCCCACCTACCATTACGTGGTGCTAGGCAGCTGATAAAAGACAAAATAAATCAAAATTGATTTTCTTACAATTTTTTATATTGAAGGATATTTTTTAAATATATATACTCTTTATAATAATTTTGAACTTTTTAATATATAGATTTGGGGTCTAAACGCAAGTGAAGTAGCAAAGGGTCATGGTGATCTTTGTGGCTAGAGTTAAAAGAGTTCAAAATTTTTATACAGATAATTCGAAACATAAATTTGCATTTGCTTATTTGTTAATCAAATAGATTATCGCAAATGTTTAATAAATTTAAAATTTATATAACTAACCTGTTAATTACATTATTATTATTATTATAGGTAAATATTGCTAATCTATATAGATATATATATATATAGAGATACTATATATATAGCTGCTAACATGACAGCTGCATGCACGTACCAGAATGTGGTATAGTCATGAGGCCAAAGTTGGCAGGCATGCACCTCCGGCGAACCCACAGCCGTGAAGCCCTCCGACCACATGAGCTTCGGGAAGAACCGGGCGATCCTGGCGACGCCGTAGCCAGTGAAGCCGCCCGGGGACCGAATCACGAGGCGCTTGCGCTTCGCCGGCAGGGCGAAGAGCCGGCGGGACTGGCGGTCAATTCGGTTGAGGAGGCTGGCGGAGACGCTGTGGTTGGTGACCTGGAAGAGTCCCCATTTCTCACAGGCTTGTCGTATGAGCTCCTTCGAATCCGGGTCCTGGAGATCTATTACGGGTACCGATAAGTTTGTGGTGGTGGGTTGGTCATTGGGTTGGGTCCAGGTGTGGGATTCTGGGAGCTCGTGGACGCCATTGAAGTCCAGCGGGATGATGCGATCCAGTTCGTCTAGCGGGTCGGGGTCGGGTTTGAAGGATCCTGATATGGAATCCATGGCTGAGCTTTGGAAGAAGAAGAAGCTATATATATATCCTTGATGAAACATATATAGATGTTTATATATTTATATGAGGAGGAGGAGGAGGAGGAGGAGGAGGGGCTTGACTAGTCTTTGTTGGGTTGCAAAGTGGTATATAACAACAATTTTTAGAGAGAAAATGATTTTTGAATTTATAAAGATTAATGTGTCATTACACGGAATTGGAGTGATTAATATGACTACTGACACTCCATATATATATATATATATAAGCATAAGCTGTTCATTCCATTCATTCTTCCTTCAGTTCTTCAAATTAATTAATCATTTGGATTGTTGCAGCTGAAATGCTAGCTAGCTTGTAATCAGTATTTTATTTAATATTTGAGCACATGCAAACCAACCCAGAAGAGAGGATATGTGGTTCCTCTTTTATTGTCGTGATTTACAATTGGCAACTTCACAACTTGGTACCATCACTACTGCCCTGACACACAAACATGGTCAGATTTGAGTGACAAATTTTGGTTGAATGGCTTGCAAATGTCACTTGATCCTGACACGTGTATACGTACATACATACATACATACATGAAAGCGAATATATATATATATATGAGTCTTGTAAGGTTGCACAGACGCATAGGTTTGTCCGGTGGTGAGGCCGTTGAATTGACTGGTGGTTGATGCTTCTCTTGGAGCTTAACTTAATTTGTCTGCTAGCTTTGCATGGAGACAACATCTGGGTGGTTGTGGGCAATGGGCATGGCTGTGGCTTAATTGCTGCTGCTGCTGAGACCTTTGACTGGACCTCTCATATCCTTGCATGGGCACCTCTCCAACACCTTCACCATGCATGATTGCGTCCCTAACTGATACAGAACAAATATACCTTTTATTTTCTTGAATTCAACCAATTAACTATAACCTTAGTTTAATTTTTTATTTCTTTTCTAATTTGGTTCAGTCTTAATTCTATCTCTTTTACCTTATTAGAATCGGATCATGCCCTGTCTATAGACCTAATTTTGACCTAACTTGTGTAAATTTTAATTTAGTCAAAACTTGGTTGTTTATTAATATGCTTTTGTGTCCCTCTCTTTTGGCTTATATATCCTTTTTTTTTTTTTTTTTAAAGTTGCATGTTTAAATAAGTTTTATAGATTTTAATATATTAGTGTGCCATAGGTTTTGAATTATAAATTTTGATATGATTTTATAGATTTCGAAACTGATATCTTAAATCGTAATTTTTTTTAAAATTTAGGATTTCCATTATATTCTAAGATTCGACTCATTATGATGCTAGTTGCATGTATGTTCTGATTATTAAAAATAATAATAATTCATTATATTTTTTAATAAAAATTGATCATCAAAACAATATGATAGTAATTCATTTCTTTTTAATTATAATTTTTTAATATAGATATAACATATTCATGTAAGAGGCACATTTTTGGTTAACAACATTTCTAGGTATATCCTCTCGGCTTTCAAAAATGGGCCTAAGGCCCTCAGCCCAATTACGTAAATCCAACCTTTTCCTGAGCCCAGCTTCAACTTGTCCTATCTGCTAAGACAGATATGAACCGATAGCCCGCTAATGGCCCGACCCGTCTATTAAAGACATCAATCATTACCCCTAAAACAATTACTAACCTTACCCAAAATCAACCTTAAATTTTGACTTAGAAGTTAGATGGGGCATTGTTGAAGCTAAATACATATTTTATCTTATGTATTTATATTTTTTTTATTGAAACATTTAAAATTTTTATTATTTCAAAAACATTCTTAAATTATTCAATTTCCAATCAATTGTGTTTCTAAACTTTTTATTATTTTAATTATATCATTGAATTATACAATTTTAACTCAATTACATAGCTCGATAAATTTGTTGAGAATAATGAATTTAAGAATATAATTAAAATAACAAAAGAATTTATGGATGCAATTGACTTAAAATTACAAATTCAATTGTCTTTGAAAAATTAAAAATTTTGAATATCTAAATAAAAAGAAAAGTGCAAATATCAATATTTTATAATAAAAACACTTGATTATTTAAAAAAAATATTTAAAAAACACAAAGTCCACATTTTATTTTTGATTTATCTTTTCATCTCCCCCGAGTATAATTAATTTTTTACATAAATGTTCAAATTTTATGATAAAAATAAGTAATTCCTCTCTAAATAATTACTTAGAGCACATAAACATATCCATATTTCAAACTATCATATAATTAAAATAACTAAAAATAAAAGTGAAAGAACTTATATTCTAGAAAAATAATTTTAAATCAGTTCAAGTCAATGGTAAGACAAAAGTTGTGTCCTCACGCACACACTTTTGAGTCAAAACAAATATTAAGCCGGGCATGATACAATTGTATTTTCTTGGGTAAATAGTAAAAAAAAATTCAAATATTTTCACAAATTTATAAATTTAATCAAACGTATAAATTTTAATAATTATATTCTAATTAATTTAATTTGATACAATTTTATTTAATACTTAAAATTAATTTAAGGGACATATATTATTACTGATGTGACACGAGAATTATCATATAAAAATATGAATGAAATCTAATAAATATGTGAAAAAAAAATAAAATTATGCATGTGAATTCTATTCATATATATATTTTTTCATAATAGATAATTTGTCATGTCAGTTAGCAATGACACTCGCTTTTAAAATTAATTTTAAATGTTAGATAAAATTATACTTAATTAAATTAATTATAATATAATTATTAAAATTAAAATATTTAAATAAATTTATAAATTGGCCAAAAAGTATGGTGTACTAATAATGTTCAAGAATTATAAGTTGTTGAATGATTTTTTTTTTAATATGTGACAATATTATTCTGTATAAATTACTTTTTTAACGAAAATAAAATGGTTTAAAAATTATTTTATTCGGAATTGGAAATTATAAGAAAAAAAGAGCATTCATTCGTAAAATTTAATAACTCATTTCTTGATTTCAGAAGGTAAAAACAAGAAAAGGGACAAGCCATTAGAAAATGGAGCTGTAATTTTTTAACGGTCTTTCAGTTTTGTGAGAAGTAGTACACGTGTATAAAATGAGGAAATGTGCGCCAGCAGATGAACAAGTGGATGTACAGAATCTACAGATTACCGCAGAACTACGTCTTCGTCAATCTCCGAACAGTGCCTCACCGGCGCCTGAAAGCCGAAGATGGAAGCGAATTGGCTCCAGTTTCTATACGCAGTGTCGGTTTCATCTGCAATCGCCATTAGAGCTTACAGAAGGAAGTCTCTCAACCTTTCAGGAGCGATTCTAGGTTTTCTAGTTATGAGCATTCACATCGCAGTCAATTACAGGTCTATTTCTTGTATTTATGTATATATTACTTTTCTTTTTTTGTAATCGATTTGAATTTTTCCAATGCTAAGGGGTATGTGTACTTGTGTACGCGTGGTGGATTTAGATTCGGAGCGATGTTGCTGGTTTTCTTCTTCACTTCGTCGAAGCTCACGAAGGTTGGGGAGGAGAAGAAACGTAGAGTTGATGCTGATTTCAAAGAGGGAGGTCAGCGCAATTGGTAATTCTCCACTCTCTCTCTCGCTCTTTTGCTCTGCGAATCAGCGATTTTGTTGAATTTGAGGTGATATGTAGCTGGAAGCTTCAATTCATCAGTGTTTGCGGTATTCGCAGGCGCAGTGTAATTATATGTATTATAGAGGCGAAGAATTCACAATATGCACTTACCGGAAAAATAACATAAAATAAAATAACGACTTCATAATATGCAATATGTACCGATCTTCACTTCGTTAATTTCTCTCTGTGTGCGCGTGTGGAAAATAGGAGCAAATTAGGCTATTATGAGTAGTGCTTAAATTTGACGTGATACGTAAATCAAAGCTTCAATTCATCAATGTATACAATATATACGCGCTGTGTAATTATATGTATTATAGAGGTGAATATGCGAGTATGTACTTATCCTCACTTTCTTGGTTAATTCTCTGTCTGTATGGAAAAAGGAGCAAATTAGGTTATTATTACTAATAGGTGCAATCTCTCTCTCTTTCTCTCTCTTGCCGTGGTGAATCTGCGACTTTGTTGAATTTGAGGTGATATGTGGCTCGAAGCTTCAATTCATCAGTGTCTACAATAGACACACTGCAGTGTAATTATATGTATTATAGAGGTGAAGACTTCACAATATGCACTTACTGAAAAAAAAAAAAAAATTAAAGTAACAACTTCAGAATATGCAAAGACGTACCGATCTTCACACCGCTTTGAAGTAGTTATGGAACTTAATCTCTTTCGTATCTGGGATGGAGTTTCAAAATGTGGGAGACACAAAATTGGAGGTTTGCCTTTATATGTTAGTATCGGTGTTTGAGAAGAAAAAGATGAATTTATTTTTAAGAATTCAAAGGGGTTTGACATTTATGCTAGTAAGTACTACAACAAGAACAACAGCAAATTGTGCTCTCAAGTTGTGGAACTTGGAGTTTTGTCAAACTTGAATTCAATAGCTGGGGCATAGGTTGGTTGGTAGGCACTGAATTTCTGGAGTTTACTAGTTATTTTCTAGGGCTGTAGGTGATGCAAATTGTCTTGGAACAATTGTGAAGCTGGTTAATTGTGTACTGAAATCAAATGGAGTCCTGATACAGATCCAAGATATTTTTAAATCTTGTTTTGGCTTGAATGACTGCATCTTCAAAACCAAAGAAAGCCACAATTGTAATCTGTTTTTCTCATATGAGATTATTCGCAACACAAATGTAGTTTGCACTGGTTAGAGGTGCTTTGAAATATTTCACTTCACTTGAGGCTGCAGATTGAATATTTCTATGGATCCTCTTTCTGAAAACCTGAAAATAATATATTATCATACGCCAGTGTTTTGTTTTACACTTCTAATTAAAGAAGGCTGTAAACATAATTAATCAACTATTAAGTTTTCAATATTTCTCCACTGGTTTTTAAGTCTACTGAGCAGAAGGCTGAGCTCGATGCACCACTCCTGGTTAGAGCATATGCCCAGGAAATTACAGAGCCTTAAGAATTTGTATCCATCTAATAGATTATACAGTGCATGCTTTTTGTTCAATAATGCTTCCACTCTTTTGTGATTTCTGTTGTATGATCTGAAATACAGAAGAATTAGCAATTGCCTCTTTTGAATTCTTACACTTTCTTGGGACTTTGCTTTATGCAAACTTGAAAATTTGTAATGCGATCCAAAACTATACTTGGTATTTATCTGAGACAAAAAAGTAATGCATTTGTATCTTACACAGATAGAAGTACTCACAGTGAAAACCGTCCTTCCCTAAGCATCCTAGTTGAGAAAATTCTGGTGGTAATTTGAATTTCTGCCATAAAAATATGGATAATCCAGGCAGCATCTTGCTTTATGACTCATTCGTTGAAATCATGTGCATGTAAACTGCCCATCCCGTCCCTGCTTTTGCTGACATTTGGCAGAGTAGTTTGTTCAACTTAACTTAGAACTAACCAGCATTACATAGGCACATACTAATGTCCTTATAGTTGTAGCTATAATGCTGCTGAGCTTACTGCAAAGTTCTCTTCAACTATTGTTGCTGACTTCTGACAGCTGTTCCATAATTTTTCTTTGCAGGATACAAGTTCTCTCTAATAGTGGCATTGCTAGTGTTCTGGTCCTGATTGTCTGGAAGCTGATAGGATCACAAGACAAGTGTTTGGACTCAAAAGAATCACCTCTTGTAACCTCTTTAATTGGTGGTATAATTGGTCATTATTCCTGCTGCAATGGAGACACTTGGTCATCGGAGCTTGGGATACTTAGTGATGCACAGCCTCGATTAATAACAACTTTGAAGGTGGATATATCTTTTCTTTTTATCAGTCAATATTATTTATCCTGGAGGATAAATCTAAGGTTGCTCCTTTGAGATTAAAAGGTCACAAGTTCAAGTTATGGAAATAGACTTTCTGCAAAGCAAGAGTGAGGCTGCATACAAAACACCCTCACAAAGTCGGGAATGTTGTGCACTGGAGACCTCAATATTATTTATCCCAATCCCCTGCAAGTTCACCTCCCATTGATATCAGTAACACGCATGCTTTTCTCACGGTGATATATGTGTTCATTCTGATTTCTCAGTTAATAGTTAGATTAATTGAAGGATTACTGTACCTGTGCACGTGAACTCTCCGTAGCTTCTGGTGCACTCTTCTTGTGCAAATCTCAACAGAGATGGGGATGCTCGTGCTTTTTATTGAGGCCATTAATTATATATGTAGCTTGCTGGGATAAAAAACGTAGTCTTGACTATAACTGAAGGGCCTCCACTACTACAGTTGAACTTGTTTATATGATCTTTAGAACTTTGCTTTGCTTCGTCCTTTTTTTATCACTTGAAGCTAATCAGCTACATTTTTTTCCTACAAGATCAATACCATATATGCTACAACAAAGGGTATCTGATTTTTATCTTTGTACTTGTTAAAGGATGCTGCAGGCTTGATGCCATTAACTTGATTCTCAAGCTCACAGAGATTATGGATCTTGAGTTTGTTTCTTCCTTTTTCTCAGCCAGTTCGAAGAGGTACAAATGGAGGGGTCACAAAAGCAGGACTCCTAGCAGCTGCAGCAGCGGGGTTCTTCGTTGGGTTGACTTTTGTTCTCTTGGGATTTGTCACAACAACATGCTCTTATGATGTGGTTCTGAAGCAGCTTTGGGTAATTCCTCTTTCCACTCTGGCAGGACTTGGTGGAAGTGTCATAGACTCACTATTGGGAGCAACACTTCAGTTCAGTGGATTCTGCAGTGTCCGGAATAAGGTGAGTCCGCATATTATTTGAGAAATTAATTAAACTATATATATATATTTTTTGTCCCGTTGTAAATTTTTATATTGATCTAAGTTCACAGTGTGATCCTCTTGACATGGGCTTACAATCAAACCAACTACCACAACTTTAACTGTTACTTGCTGGCTTCTCAGGCATTACCCTTTGCAGCCAATTTGCCAAGCATTACCTCTATACTATTGATTCTTTGGATAACTACGAACACTCAAAAATTCTTCCTTTTAAGTCACTTTTAGTTGGTGATTATGGAAAAGAATACTAGGAAAACTTGATGTTCTAAGGATGTGCTTCATTTTAGCTACTCTATTTGGTATTTTAATGTGCTTGCTTCATTGTTTACTGTTTGACCTCAAATGATAAGCTCTTAGCAGATTTCAAATATTTCATTCAGGTTTGACTCAAAAATTTATCTGCAAGATGAATATGTATGGTAAAATAAATATTTAGGAGCTATATATTCTTCTATCTACCCGGAAATGTTTCGGTGATTCCATAAATTCATTTATCCTCTCTGCTGTATCTTAAATATTCCAATAAAAGCTTGAACAGTGGATACTCTGATGTCTTTGCAGGTTGTCGGTAAACCAGGACCGACAGTAAAGAAAATTTCAGGCCTTGACATACTAGACAACAATGCTGTGAACCTTGTTTCCATACTGCTGACCACTTTGTTGACTTCCATTGCCTGCTTATATGTGTTCTAAGGCCCATCAGTTCAAGTGAATAAGCTTCGTGAGTATAAACATCATGTGATTCCCGTTTTTGTAATTGACCTGTACTTTGTTGTACATTTCTATTCTCATTAACAATACGGTAACTTTTTGGTCAAAAAAATATTGCCTAGTATTGAAATATCTGAGTGAAAGACATAAAATGAGCTGGTTAGGTGTAAATGTCATCTGATTCAGTTTAGTATTAAGATAGTTTGTTAGGTACATGATTCCAACACTATAAATGGCATAAATCCCTTCCTTTTTTTTCTCAGTTTATTAGGTAAAATCCAATCTGGTTGTAAATGGGGGATGTGAGATAATATAGTTGTGCATGTGAGATAATATAATTGACAATCAGATAAAATCTAATCTGTATATGTGGAGTCCAATATCTCTGGTTGGGTATTAAATTTAGTGATGCATTTTGCCAAATCCATCGGAGGCCTAAAAAGTTTGTATCTATCTCTACTAGAAAAAGGGCGGGGTTGCCCCCAGGGCGTAGCACGGTTGGTTGTGGGATGATAGATTGGTACCCAAGGAGCCAGGTTCGAGTCTGGCCAGCCGCAGTGTGGGATTTCTGCTCCTCAGGGGTGGGGTCCTTGTGGGCAGCCAGCACTGGGCCTCCCATTGACCATGGCCGCCGTGTACCTGATTTACCTCCTCTCTCGTGGCGTGGGGCAGTCAGAGAGGGGCCCCCGGGGTGAGGGATTTCACCTTTTGGTACCCAAGAAAAAGGGCGGGGTTGATATATTCATAATAGTAGAAAAGGATAAAATTCTTGTGCATTGCACAGATTTTTTTTAATTACTACTTTCATGTTTAAAAAAATTGTATACTACTAATAAAACAATTTGTTACGAACAACCAGATAAAGAAGATAAAGGGAGGGGTTTCATCTTTGGTTGGATTTGTTACTTTCATTATTTCGTTGTTTCGATTATATTCCTAAACCTATATTTTTGAGTGAATTTAACTATTATATTTTAATGTATAAAAAGAAAAAGATAAAGTGAAATGAAAAAACATACGTCACACTCTATTTACGTTAAAATATAGGGGTTAAATTAACTAAAAAATATAGGTTCACGAGTGTAATCGAAATAATGAAAAATTTAAATTGTCACACTAAAAAAAGGGTCAAAATAGAGATTAAATTGATTTCAATATATATTCAAATATATAATTAAAATAACAAAAAAAATTGAGTGATTACATCAAAAAAATGTGAAAACATTAAGAGAAAAATATAAATTTAGCCAATTTTTTTTTTATAATATCTGGACGTGAATATTATTGAGCTGTATCTATTTATCTATATATCACTAAGCATGGGCTAAGGCCGCGTTTGGCAGTGGTTTGACTGCTTATAAGCTGTTAAGAAAAGTTGGTGAAGTGTTTAGGTGTATCTCACTAGCGTTTAAGGTAGCTTAAACACTACTATCATAGCATTTTGCAAAAGCTATTGGGAGATAACTTTTGTAAAACGTTGCTTATTTAAAAGTTAGGTTAACCAAGCATTTTATCAGTTTACCCTCATCTTTTTGCTAATTTTTAGCCATGCCCTCTTCTTCAACCTCTGCCTCATGCCGCCTTCTTCTTTTTCAGCTCTTTCAATTGCCACCGTCGGCCATCGTCATCACCCTTATCGGCAACATTGGTCGTCGTCTCCCCTACTGCTGCTCCCATTGTCTCTTCCGTCGCAGGCCATTCGTCGCCTCAATTTGCTTCAAATTCGCCATCGCCGGCTATCTGTCACCCCCATCGATCGCTGCTCGTTGCCATTCGTGCTCGTCGTTCATGCTTCGCCTCCCCTTCTCCCCGCTACCGTTTATGTATGTATATATATAACAACAATAAACATGTATATATATAACACATAATAATATATATTGTTATTATATAACATATATAATATTATAATACATATAATAATATTATATTAATATAATTTTAATAATTATGTATAATTTATCAACATCTAATAATAAAATTTTATATCATTCAATAACATATCTATTTACCTCTTTTTATTAAGTTGTAATACATTTATCAACTCTTTTAAATCAAACACATAACTATTAACTAATAGCTTAAATGCACATTTATCCAAACACATTATCAGCTTAAACGCTATCTAACTTAAACGTTATAATCAGCTTAAACACTACTTAGCTTAAAAGCTACAAAAATAAAAGTCCAGCCAAACCAAGCATCAAATCTAGGAGTGTTCAAAAAAATCGGTGCATCGCAAAAATCGGCCAAACCAAACCAATCCGAACCGGTCGATTTTTTTTTTTTGCGGTTCAAAACGGTTTGGTGGTTGTACAAACCGCACGATTTGCGAACCAAATCGCCCAAGAAAATATAAAAAAAATTATAAAAAATATATTATTATAAAAATCACCTCAACAGCCCCTACAACCCTGATTATTATAAAAATCACCTTATATTTTTATAATAATATATAACAAGTTTATAATAATATATAACTATTATAATTGCCAATAAATTATAATAGTTTATAATAATATATAATTATTCTTTCTAATATTTTTATAATATATTATATGTTGTCAATAGTTATTTTCAAACCGCGATAAACCGCACCAAACTAGACCGCAAATGTGGTGCGATTTGACTGCACTCAAACCAGACCGCGGTCTGGTTTGATCAGAAAACCGCACTAACGGTTTGACTTACTGAAAATGGTTCAGACCGACCAAACCGCACCGTCCATACCCCTAATCAAATCTAAGAATTTGTACCCAGATGGACTCAAGGAGGCAGTTGATAAAATTGTTGGAAGATCGTGGAAAAAAGTTTTATTGAAGGTTTCTAGCAGTTGAGAAAAAGCTCCCTCTTGTATTGAGCTAAACTGATAGATTTATGAATTATTAAATTATAAAATTTATTTTATATGAACAACAATAATAACAATAAGATATTTAAGACTTATTTCCCTATATAGAAATTGAGTATATAAATTTTAATTCTCCAATCATTTTTATCTATAATCTTACATGTTGAAGTATGTCTTAATTTCTAAATATATGTTCATTAAAGAGAATTTAACCCAACTTGAATAACTTGTGAGAAAATCCAAATATGAACTTTTTTGAAGAGTTATGGTGTAGTGAAATGGCCAGATTAAACCTCTCATGGTGATCCAAAGGAGCACCAGACGAGGGACAATTAGCTACCGAGCCAAGAAAAGAAACAAACAGCCTGGACATTCTTGCTGTAATTTCCAAGAGGAAGACAACATGCTCTCCATCTTCCTAACAACTAGGGAGAGATAATTAAGTAGAAAAAGAAAGAGAGAGAGGGAGAGACAGAGAGAAAAAAAAGGAGGGCACAAAACAAAGAGCCCTCAGAACTTATCAGCTAGCTGTAGCACCACCACTTCTCTCAACCCAGCTTAGCAAATACAATCCTAACGATTGGTATCCCAAATGTGTTCATATTTCAATAAACACTTCATATGTTACAATAAAGGCTTTTCAGCCTTCTTATACTGCTTTCAATCTCCCAAATGCAGCATCTTAGTACTAGGAGAAGCTTGAACGCAAGGCCATAGGTTAACCACTTATTAGCATGCAACCGCGCAGGCAGCAGGTTTTACCAGACCTCTGAGGTTACCGTGAGCAACGGGTTGAAAAGCAGCAGCCGTTTCCAGGCGCTCCCATGTCAATCGTCGCCTCTCAGCTGCAACGCTCAGCTTCGAGTTTTCCTCCTCAAACTTGCCTTGGCAGGTGAGCACGAGCTCTTCATCCATCTCGTAGAACATTTTCCTAACATTTTGTGTCAGGTTGAGCACCGACTGGTTCCAATGGCTTTGGGTGTTTCGCTCCAGAGCTGAGAAGATGAGAGGCAGAATCACCTGCCGGTTTTGCATGATAAAATTTAGGATGTGGTCATTGTTCCATAGGAAATGTGCTCTTTCAGCCACCTGCAAATAGTTTGCACATTTTATTAGTGAGCCTCAATATCCATTTATTAGTTCATTTCTCCCCTTTCCCGACCTTATATAATCCCTATAGATCGCTAATGGTTTTGCTACAGAGAGGAGTTTTCTGGATTAATTACATTTTGTGGCCGAGTGCAGAACAAGCAGACCCTTTCCCTCTTTGTTGCATAACAAAAATCAATCAAGCAAGCAACATAGCACATAATTTCATTCACACAGATGTAACTGGATGCTAGCTGAAGGTTGATAAATTTCTATCAATTTTCTAGCTTTCTTAACACTGGTAAAATTTCAATGCATCTAGCAAAACTAAATAGTTATAAAAGATGGGTAATCTTGGTGTTCTTCCTGAGCATCATGTCAATCATTTCTCAAATATAATGTTAAAGAAGCATTAGGTACCCCACCCACATCTAGTGGGGTGGTTGGGCACACCTCTTTCCATTGGTTATAACTTCTGTAAGGCCATTATTATCCTATATCACTCTAAAGGCTACCAACTATTTTCTTTGGTCTTTCTCTCCCTCTTTTGTGGCAAAGTGCCTCCATTTAGTCCACCTGCCTCACAAGTGCTTTTCATCAATCTACCATCCTAATGGTTTGTCTAGAATTCATGATGTTTGATCCAATGAGTTTTACGCTATCTGTCAACCACCTAACACAACTCCCTTCCCTTATCTAGGCTTGCAATTGGCTGCAAATAAGAAACACCTTCAACACTGCAGGAAGAGTTGTTACTGTTGTGGCGAAATAACTTGGGGAGATAGTAAGGACAGAAATATATCAATAAAGACAACAAGAAGAACAAGTGATAACAGAAATGGATGCTATCTTTTGGAATCTTTCGAACCCGAATCAAAGTTGCTTCACACAATGCAAAGAGACTGGAAAAAAAGGCAGGAGCCAGCATAGGAAGCAATGAATCAATAGCAGACAAAGACAAATAGAGAACTACAGATACTAGAAGAATACCTGGAAATGGGAGCTATTGAGGCAGCATGCTATCCGGCGGAATAATGGGACCATGATCTTTTCAAACTCTGCTGTGTTAATTTTTTCCAAAAGCTCTTCCACCTCGCTCAAGAACATCAACTCCTTCTGGCTACTTGTCACGGGCCAATATTTCAACAACCCCTTGATCACCATGCTGCCCAATCTCGGCTCCTTTTCTACGAACTGTACAACACAATAGGTTAACTGTTGATGATAAGCACCGATTGATTTAGGTTTGTGCAGAGGGATCAGAGCTCGCCACAGGAACATTTTGTGTTCCTCCTTCAAAGGTACAGCAAACCCGGTAATTATACTTCCAAAAATCTCCAACAACTCAGCAATTCCATTGTGACGCTCGGTTTCAAAAACAAAACGGTAGATAATGTTGCTGACAGATTTTCGAATGAAAGGCCTATGCACCATGAACTTCCCATAAAGCCGATGCAGTATGGTTTTTAAGCAATCTCTTTCCCTTGGGTCCTCTGATTCGAATAGGTCAAGTAATCTTAAAACAAAAGAATGGTCTACGTACTTTTTCGCTACCTTTACATCAAGAGAATTGCAACCTACAAACCGAAGGAGTAGGTCATAAACGAGCTGCAAATGTGACCAAGCAGGATCAAACATCGGTTCCTCGTCTTCAGTTTCACCCCGAGCAGCATAAGACCTACACTTGGGTGGAAAATCTCTAAAAAGGTTAATCGCGCACATTTTGCACGTCGAAGCAATTGCCTGTTCGTTGAATTTTGCAGATCCAGAAGCAACAAAATCAACAAGTTCTACCAGGGTCTGCCGTTTAACATCTTTCTCCTCGCAGTTCTTACCGGAGTTGTTGAAATCGTATACCGAACAACATAGGTTTAACTTGCTGATGAATAGGTTCTGTTTCTCTGAATTCGAAATATCTTTGAAAGATATATGGGGTTCCACCATTTCCACTACGGTACCATTACTGGATGGGAAAATCGCCGAAGACATCCGTTTAACCACATTCAATCTGGCCGACACAACATTGCAACTGTTGGTAAATTGGATTCCACTGCCAAAGTTGAGACCACCATTGCCAGAAGAATTGCTCCCGGCAGAGTCTAAAGAATCAGATTTTGATGTTTTCCGCGGGAGTCTCCCCAGAATTTGCTTAAGCATCGTAGTTATACTTGTGCTCCAAACCTTATATCTAAGACACCATGAAGATCAATGAAAAATTTCAGGAATAACATTAACCACTGCAGAAATCTAGAATGTAGGGAAGTGGAATGGCATTTAGGGAACACTCTTTATGTTACGATTTATGAATTACTGTCCTTTGCTTATCAATTTGGCATTTTTTTTTTTTTTTGGTCACTTGTGGAAGCTTTTAATCAACAAACCCAGAAAGTAATTCAAATGTTTAGTAAGATGATCCTAAGAGCAAATCAATATCATGATCTCTAAAGCAATTTAATAAAAAGAAAAGAAAAGTTCAAGCTGCAACAGAAAATTTCTATTTCTAGTTTCTTTCTGCACCCCAATTTTCAGGATAAAATGGCTCCAGAGCAGAGCCATCAGCAACAAGCACATTTGAATCCTTGTGTTTTCATTTTCTTGCAAAAGAAAACAAGGCAAGATCAAGAAAAAAAAAAGCCTAATCTAGCTGTATATATGCATATGAATCCATGAACACAATTTTTTGAAATAGGAGAGAACTTTTGGGGGTGGGGGTTTGCGGGAAACCACAGATCTGGGGCAAGAAGAATAGAAATGGAGATGGATCATGGATCTACCACTAGCTACAACACAAAGAAGCCAAAACTTGCCAAGAAAACCCAGATCAGTATTGAACTAAAACCACCAAATTAGAAGACCCATCTGCAAATCTTACCTCTACCCACACACATATACAAATAGACGGAGAGAGAGAGAGAGAATATCATAATACTGCATATATATTGTATGAATATGCATAAGATTCTGGGAAAATGTGAACAGTCATGCAGCAAAAGCAAACATGAAACCCAACCGCCCCTTGAAGATCAAAGTCAATGCAGACTACCTCGGCTGATTTCCAGATTTGGCATCAGGAAACCCTGAGAGAGAGAGAGAGAGAGAGAGAGAGAGAGAGAGAGTACCTGGGTGGGTGTGGAGAGGGCCTGGCTGGGGTTTTTGGGTGTTTAGGTTGAAAAGTTTACAGAGATGGAGGAAGGAGTAGAGAGAGGGGCAGCCATGACATGAATTATGAGCTTTGCTTTAGATCCAAGAAGTAATGATGAATCTGAGAGGAGCCCATTTTTGGGTAGAAGAACAAAAAAAAAAAAGAAGTCTTGATTTGAGTCAAGTGGTGTTGATCCTTTGATCATACACATACATACCATCTACAGACTACTACATTTACATCCGTTGCCCGTTTGGTCTTTTTGTTTGGAAAATGAATCCTCAACTTTGCTTTCCTTCGCTTAATTGCTTGTGTTTCTGAGTCCACCAAATTCACTGACCAATAAAGCAACACTCCCCACCCCCCCTCCCCTCCCCTCCCCTCTCTCTCCTCGGTCGATGTGCAGCCCTGCCCTGTTGGTGCTGTCCTCTCGTCTCATCAACATGCTTTCTTTTCAATTATTATATGTACCATTTATTATTACCCTTTTTCAATTAATTAAAATTTCAAACCCACAAACCAAAATAAATAAATAGGAAAGAACAAATTGACAGTTGAGCCTCGGATGCTGCTTTCCATCAGTTTCTCAACCTTCATTTACTCCCACTATTATTGCACCCCCCCCCCCCCCCCCCCCCAAAAAAAAAGAAAAAAAAATTAAATAAATAATTTAATGTATGTGCCTCAATATAACCTTAATCTTAATGCATTGATGCATCATTACTATTATGGGCGAGGTTAAGATTTTTTAGTTGAGAATGAGATAATTATTTTATTATTCACATAATAAATGTTTAATTTTACTTAATTTATGAATGTAGACAAAATGTCAAATCAAGTAAAAATTTACTTATATTTAATTTGTTCCCTAATCAAGTGGGATTAGGTGCCTAACAACAGCATTTGTGCACTATTTATTAATTTGATTTAAAAAATATTGTAAAAGGATTTTTTTTTTCAAGTATTTAAACAAAAGGATTGACAATGGGTGAACACAGTCGGGTCGGGCCGGGTCGGATGCAGCTGCCTCAACTCAACCTTTATTCCTATTGTTGGCCCCCTTATAAGACCAATTCAATTATGGGTTAAAAAATAAAAATAGATTAAAATTAATTGAATTATAAGTCTTAGACTTAGCCAAAGTCCACCCAACTTAACAAATCCTACTCAAATCTAAAAATTAACTAAAGTGACTTTCTAACTTCCCAACCTCCACCTTCAAACAAATTGTGACCAAATGGGTTCTTTGAACTCATCTAGGGTTTACTAGATTTTTATTTTAATATTTAATAGTAATTTTTATTGTTTAAAATTTAATATTTATTTAGACCAATCAATATATGCCACGTTACCAAATTTAATATACGCCCAACTAAATGTAGCAAGGTCCAAAACCAAATTGTTGAGTCTATTTTTTTAAAATTTAGAAACTCTTGACACCACATGACAAGGAGTACGGAAGGTAATTTTTAAATTTATGAGATTAAATAATATATTTAAAATATGTTTAGTGGATTATCAATGTGACAATGAAAGGGATTGAAATTTGGTAAAATCGAACTTAAATCAATAATATAAATAGGAATCAAATGAGAAAAATAATTATATGTGAAAAGTCAATATAGTTCGACTCAATAATTTACGTTTATGACTCCACAACAAAGTAATAATTTACTAGTCAAGATAAACAAATATAGAGACTTTAGATAATTGGACGTGTCACATAACATTACATTAATTATCAAGTTATGAAACACATATTTTAGACTAAATTAGACATACTTATTTATAAGCAATAAAAATCAAGTTATACTGATATTGGAATTCACTTAAATCTATCTTAAATCTCTAATCATACTTATCATCAAATTAGGATTAATATGAGAGATTTTACCTCTCCCAAATAATCCTCACATTATTTCTAATTTAAATTAAAGAGATAATACTATCAAAGTCTCAATCTAATGAGAATTACATCAAATAATATTAAAAATTTTAAATTCAAATCTATTTCACATATTATATGGGGGTCGATACTCTCTCTCTCTCATCGCTCCTCTCCGTCCTCACCTTACCAACCACCCGCTCACCTAAACCGTTTGAAAGTGATTATTTTAGTGAAGTGCTACAGAAATTATTAAGAATTTAAAGTTAATTAATGAAAATTACATTTCACATAAAAAGGGATAATTTGTCGACATCTATATAAATATTGTTAAAAGTTGAAGGACATAATGCTGACAATATTGTAGCCCTGGCCTATTGGGTACATTCTTTTTTTAAATATTTGAATTTGAGTTTAAATTTATCTCGAAAAAGAATGTAACCTTAGTTATTGAAAAATAATTCTATCTTCCAATGTTATGGATTAAGATGAGATCATTTGATTTGCACCTTGAAAAAAAAAAAATAAAATGGTGGGCTTTGGTATCACTATCAATCTTTTGATCCATCATGTCCCAAGCACCCAAGACTAATTCATTCCACTTACCTTTTATTTAGTCAAAAGGTTACATCTTTAATTTGATCAATACCAATCTTACCAAGGTACACTGAATATGGCCCAATCTGAGGTTATTAGCACGAGAATCACTACAACTTTCTCGACATTTACAATTATAATATATATAGATATTAATATATATGTGACAATTTTAAGAAATTCGTTAGGAGTTTGAATACTTATATATTACGATTTTCATTGTAACAATTAATAAATTAAGTTTGAATCAATAATTATATGAATAATTTTAAGTCTCCATTAATTCATTTTTATTTAAACCTACATAAGTTCTAATATCAAAACAATATTATATATAGATGCTAAGTGATTTCTTTCAAATAAATTATCATCACTAATGGTTAGTGACTCAAAAGCCAATGAAAACTACAATAAGATCCCTTATTTTTGTCAATCTTCTTCTATATATGTACATGGATGGTTACACGCACGTTTTCATCTCTTTTCTTTTCTCCTTTCTGCTTTTCTTCTTCTTCTTGAGCTGCATGCATAAATTAATAAATTTCTAGTTAAGATTCAAAAGTATATATAGTCACTTGATAAGTATGAGTTCATAAGTTCAAATATATATTTACATGATGTGTAAATACAAAAAGAATAAGAAATCAACCTCCTTTCATCATATGGGCCAATTAACTGTCCATGCCATGCCAAGACACTCTGAGCTTTTCATTACTCGAATACGCTTGCATGAATCTTTGAACATTCTGCAAGATGCATGAGAGCGATAAGAACACATCAAATGATCTTAGTTTTACTTAAAGAAATTATACACCTGACTTTGGATTGACAATTTTCTCAAAACTCTTATATCGAATGAAAGGAGAAATCTAGAAATTTCTTAAGAGCTACATTAAGGGCTTACTTCCAAGGAACGTCTCCAACTAACATCCAGTCACCGTCTCTATCTTCGTACGTTGGCACCATCTGTCTCTCCTTATGTAAATTATCTAAACCACCCCCACACATTTCAGCCCATTAGGCAAGGCCTCGGGGGCATAATTGCCAAATAGAAATTATTACTTTAAAAAAAAAATCCAAATAATTGAACTCGAACATAATACAAAGCTAATACAAAGATAAGAAACTTACTATTATTGCAGGTTGAAAAGCCAGTGGACATTTCCTCTAATGCCCTCAGTAGATCTGGATAATTACCGTAGGCCTCCAGGTTTACTTTCCGGAGATAGGGAGCTCCGTCGACGGCCACCTTCACGTATGCATGGGCATGGCTCTCCAACGCCTTCTTTCTGAAAGATCTCACCGGCGGCCACCCAGCCACGTCCGCCCTGCAACCATTCAAAAACCAATTAATGATAATAGAAAGTACTGGGTTTGTACGTGGTTTATGTCAACTTGGGCAAAATCTGCATGTACTTAGCCGCGGGAGATTTCCCAGTGCTAGATAAAGAGCTCTCAGACATTATTTCATCGCCGTCGGCAACATCATATCTCCCGGCGTTCAGATCAACGGTCAGGAAACGTCCACGAGTCAAGCAATTAGGCCCTGCCATCGCTGCCAATTTCTTCAGAGGACAATGGTTGTCGGGTAGCCGCAAGGTGAGCTCAGTTTCGTCGAAGCTCATGAAGGCGAAGATGCCAGACTTCGGCGGGGACTCCATGGATTCCGGCGGCGGCATAATTATGCATGCGAAAGATTGTCTCGTCTTGGCGGAAAGTGGGACTTCTCCTTTGCGGCTATAAATTGGTGGCAGCCCGTAAAAGAGTGCCACGTGGGGAGAGTGCCCGGTGGGTTGATGCAGTGAATTCGGGCCACTTAGGAGTTTGGGTCAGCGGTCGGTGCATGGCACTTGATCCCCTTCCTGTGAGCATTTATTGGCTGCGTGCGGTTCGGCTCTTAGATTATATACTTTTTTTAGGTTTAAACAATTGAAATGATGGTGTTATTTTAAATTTGGGAAATGAATACCATCGATAAATTTGATAAATAATTTTTATAAATTAATATATATTTATAATAATTTTATTTATAATGTATAATAATTTATTATTAATTTTATATTAAACTATTAAAAATTTTATTTGTGAATTCAACATGATACTATAATTTAATGATTAAATTTATATTTTTTCCTTATGATTCGTCAAACTTTTTTTTGTTATTTCTATTACATTTTTAAATTTAATTTTTGATTCAATTTAATTTTTATACTTTAATTTTATATTTTTGTATGATAATTTAAATTTTTTATTATTTTAATTACATATCTGAATATGTATTTCTGAATTAATTTAATCTTTATATGTTTGTATAAAAAAAATAAAAAATAATAATAAAATATATGTTACACTTTATTCAGGTCAAAATACATAAATTAAATTGATTATAAAATATAAGATAATAGTGTAATTAAAATAATAAAAAATTAAAATTGTTACATAAAAAAATTAAAATATAAAAATTAAATTAACTCAAAAATATAAATATAAAAATATAATTAAAATAATAAAAAATTTAAATATATTAAGAGCAAAAATATAAATTTATCCGAAATTAAGTCTATTGTTCTTAAATTGGTGAATTGATTGAGCCCGTGTCTTCTTCTTATATGATTAAATATTGTAAAGTGATAAGATCTTAATCCCGCTAAAGACAAAGGCGTATTATATAATCACCCTTTTAAAGCACACAAACATTAATATGTTTTGTGTAAAAAAGCCAACACCACTTTTGGCCTCAACCCAAATGGGTTACATGGTACCAGGACATCGGCACATTGCCAAATGGAACTTTGGCCCCCGGTTTCTTCAAAAAATTACACGTGGGCCCCGAACTTTTTCAATAATTTTATTGCGACTGTTCTTTTGTCGCGTACGATTTTTACCTTTTTACGGTTGACATGCGCAACGGGTAAATTTTGTTCAGCGTTCAGTTCATTTCGCTGTCAAACGTGTGAGCTGGGCAGCTTATGTTGCCGACATCCACGTGACAGGTGCTGGATTCCGCTATGTGTCGCTTTCCAATTCGCGAATCTACTGTTTACCCTACTTTTTTGCCGCACTAGATTACTGCTCGCTCTCTCTCTCAGAGGTATGGTGTTTTAACTAAGGGTACTTTCGCCATTTCCAAGTTATGTATCAAAATATTTCAATTAAGCGGAATTAAACAAAAACTTTTTTTTAATTCACGTGAAATGTGTGAGACATTTCACCTGATTAATCTCTAGAGATTACCTTCATTCCTGATGTATCTTCTAAGGGGGTATTTGTTACGACAATATTATGTTATCCATTAGCGAGCAACATAGTATTTGTCCGTCAATGAAAGAGGCGCGGATCCATGCATATGGGGCCATGTGCAGAGGCCAACCCCACGTGCATGGGCCCGCGCCCTTCTCATTGGCTGGCAAATACTATGTACTGGCATGCAAATTCTATGTTGTCCGCTAGTAAGCAACATAGCATTGCTGGCGTTTGTTAATCAAGATATGGAGTGAAAAAACTAAGATAAGGAATGTATTCATAATTTCTATCATTTCCAATATGTTTGTTAAACTTATTTAACCATTATTGAAAAAATCATTAATGATCTCTTATCTTAATTTTTTAATATATACATATCTCTCATTCCCCTCAAGATAAACATATTTTGGTCCCTATATATAAGAAAAAATAAAAATGCTATTGGTACACCCATTTTGTACATCTTGGGCTACATAAAGGGGTATTATGACAAAAAAATCCCTCATGAGGTGCATAGAGGCGCGTGAGACGCAGGGTATTTTAGTCATAATACCCTCTTATGTAATCCAAGATATACAAAATGGGTGTACATCTAACATGATTCAAGAAAAAAAATGACATTTGTGTCTTTTAATGCATTCCAAAAAACTTAACAAATAGTATGATAAAAATCTTAAAATGCTTCCTAATTTTATCTTGACCATTTCATATTTTGGTCCGAAAATCATTCAAGGTATATCTTGATACTCTCTTATCTTGTTCATTTTAACAAACCTTATCTAAGTAAATCTAAATGCAGACATAATCTTTACACACTCAAAATTAAACATTCAACGTAATGCATACAAAATTTATCTCTGAACCTTACTGCTGCCAACAAAAACTTATTTTTACAATTTAAACTCATGTTTTCATTTTATATATACCGACTCTATTTTATGAATATTGATTAAAAATGAAATTTTTATTTGACATAAATAAAATAAGGTTAATGATATAAGTGTATCTTATTATCAGATAAGATACATTTATTGTACTTTATTTTTAATATTTAAATAACTTAATTAATTAATGATAAATATATTGTATTTTAAAACATTTAATTGATTAATAAAGTTGTTTGAAAATTAGAAACAGAGTAGAATAAATGTGTCTTATTTGAACATAAAATAAATTTATTACACTTTAATTATTGTCCTCAAAACAATAGCTGGCATTGCTCATAAAATAGCATGATAAATTAATCGGAAATGCTAATTGAACACTCAATTTTGACGCTTAGAATGACATTAATGTATAGTATTGATGTATTGTACTATGTTATATCAATGCAATTGTATAATATATCAAATAGAATATCACTTCTAAGTATCAAAATTAAACGTCAAAATAACATAAATTAGAAACCGCCCAAAATTAAAATTGTGATGATAATTAAATTGAACAGTGTTTGGTTGGTCTATTGAACCCTGTAGAGAGTGAAGGAAACAGTCTGTCTGGGGTTTTGAGATACATTCACCACTCTCATTCAGTGCATTTTGACCAAAAGATGGGCTCTCCCCCTCAAAAAAAAAAAAAAGAAAAAGAATTAGAATATGTCACTCACTCATTAAAATTATTTTGATTTCATATAATTTGAAAATGTTCTTAATGTGAAATTTTGTAGTCACTCTTCTCTCAAGTATTCCTCCTCCATCGCTTTGCTAGTTGTTAGGACTCTTTTGTTTTAGATGAATCGATAGACAAGAGAACATGAGAGAGATAGAGATAAGAGAGAGAGAGAGAGAGCACATGCATGGAAGCAATTATGTCTCTTTTAAAATCCAACAATCACACCCATTACATAATAGTTAGTTATTAGAGGTTGAGACAACTTGGTACTTGATTGAAGTGAAGGTTTTGGAGGGAGCTTCATGTATCCTTGTTCCAGTTTAAATCTAAACAAATTTTGATGCCAGAACTTGAAATCGTTGGTGCACTAACCTTCAAATTTAGGTAAGCTTATTGAACATACACACTATATATCTCAAATTACCCACAGTAAACAAACACAAGGTCAAAGTGGATAGACTTAAACCCTAGTATAAGAGCTTAAATATTACTATTAGAAAAAGTAAGCCCACCCTGGTGTCAGAAAACTGTACTTTGACAGCGCGAATGAGACATGAGCTAGAGAGAATTTACTACTTACAAGTCTAGGGAGGGCCTAAAGGACAGACCCTTGAGAGAGAGAGACATAACCTCTTCAATTTTCCTGAAGGACAGACCCTTGAGAGAGAGACATGACCTCTTCAACTTTTCCCTTGCGCAAAACATTTCTCAACATAATAATATTCTTGGGGTATTAATATTAATACCCCTATCTTTATCCATTGTCTGGGACATGGGTATGCCATTATGTTTGCCAGGTTTTGATTGATTGGTTGATTGATTGATTGTTGGATATCTAATCATGCCAAATTCCATGCAGGCGGCAGCAATCAGCCATGTGCATGCACCTCTGTTTACTACAACTACAACTACAACTACAATAGCAATAGAGTAGAGAACACGGATCCAACACAAACAGTACAGTGCATTTCAACTCAACTCTGCTTCCCTTAAACCCCACACATGCACTGCTGCACATGGATGGAAAACTCTGTTTTCATAAATAAATAAAAAGTAAGCTCACCACACCATTTGTCCAGCCATATTATATTAATGGAAACAAACAACCAATCATTGAGAAACACCTAAGAAAGTTTAAATACATGAGCTTCAACAGTACTACATAAATCGCAATCTTCACGTTTTCAATTTCAGGCAAGAGCAGACCCCAAAAAATGATGAATTGTATCAGTTGCCGACTTGAGAAAGGTACATTAGGGGTTTGATTCATAGGTTCAGAAGATGCAGCAATGAGAGAGGTTAATGTGGGAGGGCAGCAAAAACTACTTACAAAGGGTTTACAACTCTATTCTCTCATCAAAGAATACCATAAGACCACAAGGAAACGAATATATATATATATATATATGTGTGTATATAGGAGGGAGGAGCATAAATAAATCCAAAGACTCGAGTAGGATTTTTACACGGGGTCTGCGACACACAGGATATAACACTTGCCATTCCAGCTAGCAAGAGACTCCGAGGATTATGCACTTTCAGCAGGCAGCTGACCGCTGCTCCCAAGGCTGTTGGCAAATTTGGGCCTCCACTCAGTTCTGGCCTTCACAATCTCACCCCCGCTCTCAAGTCGAAGCAAATGCTGGCACTCAACGTAGCCATGATCAGCCAAACTACCAATAGCACCACCGGAGACTGCAGTCAAGGACTGCAGCACACTGTCCCTCCCGCATTCCCTCCGGTACTCCAGAGTCATGCTGGACAGTTCATGATTTTCCAAAATCTGCAGCGGTGCACTCTGCAATCACCAGATTCTTTGTTCTTATTATATGGCAACCAAATTTTGATACTTGACAAGGTAATGACAAATGTTAAAAGTAGAAGAGCCAATAAGATTAAGATAGGTCTAAAAATAAATTCCAGCTAGGTTTTTTTTTTTTTTTTTTCCCTCTCCCAGAACTAGCAAACACGGTACTAGTAGAGTCCTGGAGAGGGCTGATGGTGGGTAGAAACCTGGAAACCTAGGCTTAAGCTGCAAGGAAGAAGCAATGTAGTAAGCACCAGATCTCAACTGGTTTGTCATTGAAAAGTGTAAATCATGAATTCCAACACGTTACCCACTCCAGGCATTGATAAAAGTGTGCAACTTGTAATGTTTTTACACTACTCATAGGAGCATCCAATTATCCATTTTTATTCGATTGAATATCATGTTTAACAAGTAATGCAACTTGTAATGCTTTTGAACAAGTCACGACAGCATTCAGATTTTTCCTGGTTGAATTAGAGCATTGTGCTTCATTAAACCCTAAACCCTAAAACAAAATAATGTATTTAATCAATCAAATGGAAATTAGTTTGTTTAGTGATTGTATGACCTATCTTGATTTTAGAAAAGGGTACCAACTCATTTTGATGCTACAAGAATAATGATTTTTTTAACTGATATATAACATACAAAGTTCTTCAGTTTCAAAGGAAGACATAAATTTCATCCCCTGTCAACTCAATTAGGTTAATAAATAACATTAAATGCCTTAAAATAAAATGATTTTTCCAAACACTCTTCAGGTTGGGTAGCTCATATTTAAATATAAGAAAGCCACACAAAATGCTACTTTCAGTTTGATTAATGAGCTCCAATGTTCTTGGTTCCTGGTACATTACGGTAAGCAGCATGGGTACTAACATGCCGCACGACATTTTTTTCCACACAGGGGTATAAGCTTAGTTGGAGCCCTATTTTGGGGCCATGGTTCAATCGGAAGTAAGGTGTTCGTACATACTCATACTATATTATAAAAGACAATTCCAATAATATTTAGAATGAGAACAAGTTGGTCTACTATTTGCCCCAATGTCAATTTCATATCTCTAGCTTCAAAGTGTGTTTGATTTATGCACCCTAGACTTTTTTTATAAATATATTTTTTAATTTCTTGAATTATATTTCCTTTAAAACAGGTGTCGGTCAACAAAGTCCACAATGCAACCTAACACGCTCACACCACGATTGAGATTTCACAATCTGGATCGTGGTTCCATGGGAGGTCTACAATCCTGGTATACTAGTTGGTCCCACTAAGAGAGACTAAAAGATGGCAACTGAAAAGGTAAAAAGAGATGATCACATTGTAACTACATTAGAGTAACAAAAGACAAGAACTTTACATTTGTTGATGCGAGCAGCCTAAGGAAATTTCAAATCAACTGGCATAATTATTCACCAGGTAAGGGACCTCAATCTGGTGTTACTCTTTATACCACCAATTAATAAGCAAGAAATTGACTCTGGAGGTTTAGATTGCTTTTTCAGTTCTGCATTTTGAACCTAAACCACTCTCAGAAATTGAAAAGAGATATATAACGTATAGTGCATACACCATAATATCAAGATTTCACTTTTCCCCTTTCAGCAGTTGCCATAAAGTGAACAAAACCTAAGGTATACCTATTTTAATATAATAAGAAGAGTCAAGGGTTTGGTTCTTCAGTATCCTGGCCAAACTGATTTGGCTGAATGTGCAAGTTCAGCAGCACATGCCAATATGAATCATAGATCACATCCCATGATACAGAAGAAAGTCAAAGACAAGATGAATCAAATAGATAAAGCTTTCAAGAAAAACCGAAAAAGAATACCTCAATAAGCCACCCAATGTATTTCACATTGTTAACATGCTGGTTAACGTCCAAATCACTCCATCTAGGCTGGTTTATTCAAACACACACATAATAAAAACAAGCAATCTGTGAGCTATAGTGTTATTTGTTATATTTGAAAGGAAAATAGTCTCCAAAGTTACCTTTAACCCCGTATGAACATAGTCAGCTCTGCTTTCATCAAGTTTTGGTAATTTTCTGCTGTCCTCTTCAACAACAGGAGGTGAATCTACAAAATAAGAACCTATTTCCCCTCGCACTTCATCTGGAATTTTAGATAACCTCCGTGTCTCTTTATTCATCATCACCCAAACACTGCAATTTGTTCAAAAAAATACCCCAACCCAACCATAGTCAGTCCAAACAAGTTATTCAAATATATCCTCAGAACAAAGTTGCTGAAGGCACATTAAAATACTATGGCTACCATGCTACCGTAAACTCAGTCAGCTTGTCCAAATTCATTCATAGGAAAAATTATTCTTGACATACTAAAGTCATAGGCTACATAAAAGCCAATCCTTCTAAGAACATATTTCCTATTACACAAATCAACTTTAACTGAAGACTTCCAATCAACTGCACATGAGTTCTGCGTTAGTTGATGGCCTTTGCTACTAGCACTATAATTAGATAAATTCTTTTTAAAAGAAGAAAAAAAGTCGTATTTTTGTTTGGTGAAGAATAATCTGCTAATTTGTTCAATATTCTCAAAATTGAAGTTGTGGCCCCACCAACCATTATCAAAGGAAATATAAGTTCAGAGAAATTTGCATTAACATCTCATATCCTGGGGTAAAGTCATGAGATTGAAAACATAGATTCTTACCTGGATGCTCTAGTGATGACATCCCCAGTTTTGCGGTCACGAAGAAGCCAATCACGCCGCATGCCATTCTTTCCAGATGCAGCAACCCAAGTGTCTACTTGCACAACATCACCCCTGAGAGAAATGAAAGAAAGTCAAACCACTATTACACAGTAAGTTTTAAGAATCATCCACAACTCTAATACTACTAATTTCCATGGGTTTCCTATAAATTTAATACTTCTGTTCATCATAAAAAAAACAAAACAGAAAGAAGAATTAATTAATGCATCTGATATTCCGATCATCGTGTGTACATAAGAGTTATTTGACCTAAAATGCATCAATGTGTGGGTTCCCACAGGAACTCAATCAATCAAATGAGCCACATCCATTCATTTCTAGTAGCATATGGTCATATTTTACTGTTCTTCATAGTGCATGTCATGGTTACCAGAATTTGACCAATAACCTGATTTGCAATAAAAAGGACACCGGAATTGACCAAAACTCACCTTATATCTGGCGACAATGTTTTCAAATAGGACAGACTTTGGGTTACAAACCCAAATCATGCATACCAGTGCCAGTTCACAGGGGCATCAAAACACACTTAGTTTCTTGCATTCAATAATTACCTCTCAGAACAAGCAAAAAAACCCATTTAAAAGGTAAGACATTATAAACAAACAATTATACATGTCAAGCATGTATAATGAAATCTTGAACACATAACCAACCATTTGACAATGTAACCTGCAACAACTGCATGTACCATTCTAATATGGAATTCATCAATTTCCCAAAGGATGATGAAATGTATGCACAGGAAGAACCTTCACTTAAATTTCTACTTCCCAAGTGCAAATAACAAATCCTTGTACCAAAATAGCTATTTAGGTTGATTAGAACAGCCAGTCTATATCACTCACTTTTCCCAAAACTATAAGGTGAAACCGAAGGGAGTAGGAAAGGAAAGGAACAACAACAACAATCCCAACTCTTAAATCCCCCTAGGTGGGTTGGCTACAGGAATTCTAGCTTGCTTCCCATCTATTCCTATCCATGGTCATATAGTCATATACCTATACATAACTTATACAAACATGATACATTGCACGTACAAGTCTAGGTAAAATAACAAATTCAACTGAAAAATAACACAAGGAGTATGCACCATAGATTGGATCACTGAATTTCTTGTTTCTAATATAATACATTAGTCCCTCAAAACAACCACTACTTGTGACCTAGGAAAGGAAGTTGACAGTTTTTGCCTCATCTATTGAGAAACTAAGGTAAACAAGAAACAAGCATGATGCATTTCCGCACAATTATTGCATCCAACATGCTTATACAAAAATAACCAAAATGTTTCTAGCTGGAAGACAATTAAATAAAAACAAGCAGGTATTTGAACTGGTCACTGCTTTTAAACTATCATTAACAATCCAAAGAAACCCCCATCGACCAAAATTACAAACCAACAAAAGCTAGCCTATACAACACAGTCAAAATTCAGGAAACCAATTTGAGCCACATCATTCCAATAGTCTAGACAAAATTGTTCCAAGACACCACATTAACAAGGTAGGGTGGTTGGAGTGCTCAGAAACAATTTCAGCACATTTATTGCCAAAGCTGAAAATTGTTCATCCATGATCCAAACATCACATCAAGGTCCCAAAGACAATTGTACCATCTGAGCCACTAAAAGAAAGCAATGGTAAGCAAACTAACCATGACTTACCAAGTAGGATAGCGGTCAACCACAACCTGCATCTTAGTAACCACCCAAATCAGGTTCCTTTTGCACATCTCAGGAGTTGAACCAAAGCCATCACCCAGAAGTCCAGCACTCTTCACATGGTTCAGGGCTGTTTCCTGAAAAAAAGCTTACTCTTGTGAAAATTAAACAAAGTTAGACAATGCCTCATCAAAATTGGACACGTCACGTCTTCTTCATATTATGTATTTAGACACGTACTCTTTTGACTATATCATTAATGAAGACGTAGTTATACCTGCAAATGATTCAACACCGTCTCTATGGAAGCCGTCCGATCAGCCCCTATTTCATAGGATCTGATAGAGAAGTTTTGACGAAAAACAAGACCATCCTGAACAATTTTTCCCAAACCAAATGGATCTATGAGCATATCAGGGCGCTTTGGTTTCCAATCAAGCATCATCCATTGCTTCTCTGCTGCCAAGAATATTGTTGTGATAGCGGCAAGAAGCATACTCCAGTCCGGTAATTGATTGATGAAAGTCCTAGGTGGAGGTGATTGCACCTCATCCTCAATCTTCAGACTTTCCACTACACCAACTGTTGTCCCATTTACCTTGGAAGGAGCTTGTGCATTGACCTTGACCTGCAAACGCCCAGCAGCAGCAGATTTTGATTTACTCCCTTGAGCATCCACATTCGTTGGCACCCCTCCAAGTTTGCTGGATGAATTCACCCCGGATTCAGGTGCTGAGGATTTAACTGGAAAAAATGCAGAAGTAGCGGCGGTAGCAACCATGACGGAATTCAATGAACGCTATTACTCGTTTGTAATCTTGGCGAATTGAAAGTTATGACAGATGCCACCAATCTGAAAGATTCAAGAAAATGCATCAACGACCGAGTTAACGCTCAAAAAAATGCATTAACCTCTGCAAGGCTTGAAAGTTAACATATTAGAAAAAAATGAACTGATGAGTTCAAATTTCCAACTGCTTTCTACTACCATATTCGGTTCCAACCACCCCCCCCCCCCCCCCCCCCAAAAAAAACCACCACCACCACACCCACACACAAAAGGGCATCCTTTACCAGGAAAGCTACCTTGCCTGAGGAGGAGCTAGAGAGAGACAGAGAGAGGTTCTCTCTATTTTCCAGGGGAAAAAATTAAAAAGGTAAAAACTTTCAACAACAAAAACTGCACCTCAATTTGTTGATATATAAGTTTCAAGATTAGCTGCTGAGAATGTGCAAGGATGTAAGACTCGGGAAATGAAATAAAAAATTTTAAACCTGCGAATTATCAAAAACCACGACCTCATTGAGGACGACACCTTAAATAGAAAAAAGAAAAGAAAAAAAAAAAAAAAAGAGCTATCCATTTGTCATAGTTACCGAAATTTTACAAGAAACCTGAAATTCCATACGAAGAGGGAGCTATAAATTTTCTGACAACTACAGAAAATCATTAAAGCCAGTAGCGGCAGAAAATACAAACGAATCTGGAAATTAGGCAAATGTCACAAAACCAACGACCCGTACAAATCATCATGAAGCAACCTATAAAACGACAAAAACCAGGAACGCTTCATCAAAAAATCAGAACCGTGCAACAGAATCAGACACAGATCTGAACATTAATCTCACAATACTCAAATGCCCGATCACCATCACCCCCTCTCCACCGAGAAATCCAAGCCAAAACTAAACCTCGAGCACCAAACTCATATCACGGCCAGAAAACAATTCAACTTCACATCTCCCGAAGCTGAGAACCGAAAACTTTTTAGAGAGAATCAAGAATTAACATACGTACGCAAATGCGAATCACAGAGTCAACATTTCCTGATCTGCAAACCCTGGCTTCCCCTCTCCCGCAATTTCTAGGGTTTGAGATCGCCTCTGTCGTGCTCCGTTTGGGCCTTTCTCCGGTTCCTCTTGTTTTCAAGTTTTCTTCTGAGAGAGAGAGAGCCAGAAAGCGAAAGCGAGAGCGAGAGCGAGAGAGAGAGAGGGGGAGGAGAATTGAGTGGTGATGGGGATTTGGACCTCCGACGACGCGATTTATGGTGGCCACCTCACCTCCCGCCTCTCCTTTCATTTCCCCTAATTTTCCAACTCATCTCCCTATTTTACCAAAATGCCCCTATTTCATTTAATCCAAATAATAAATTAATTGCGTACAATACCGTTGAATGGCTTTTCCTGTGATTACGACGTCACCAATATCGTAATTCATCCTTCTTTTAGCTATTCTTAGGTACATTATACTGTCCATTAAAATTATCTTCAAATTTTAAGTACAATTACGAGGTGGTTAGTCGTCAAATTAAATGGTAGTTAGCTTCGATATTGCAATATTAGGAATATTTTATTTTAAGACAACTTCTATTTAAAATGTAATCTGAGTGATCCTTAATCGTCTGCATTAGGTCTAAGTCTGTGTTTTGGAAATAATAATTAATAATATAATATATTATCAAAGTGTAAAAAGCAAGTTAATTTTTATTTACATCTTTTTTTTTTTTTTATAAAAATTGGTATTAATGACTTCTTAAACAAATCACACTTTTGTGTGTGTTTCTGTACTTTGGCGAGATGACAGCAAAGAAAGCGATCCATCATTAATTATTAGTGGGAGACGCCGTTACATGGTGCTTTCCATTGCTGGGCTCTTCCAAAAGCAGGGGAAATATAATTGTGTCCGTTTAATTACGATTTTAAAAAAGTTATCTTTTGTAGTTCACCAGCAAGAAATTGACTTTAACACTATTTCAATAAATTACCATCATAATTTGAGGGGAAGCCCAAAGATAATATTTAGAAAGACTTTGCTATATGTATCGATAGGTTTGATGATCGAATGAGACTTCATCATCGATTATCAAAGTGTCACGTAAGAGAAAAGCTCAGGTTTCATCCAAAATGAAATCTGAGACTTCATCTAGAAATGATAGCGGCGAAATTAAATGACGAGATGATGCAATGACAATCGACATGAGGTGCTGCAATAGGGCAATGACAAGATGCAACAGCAGTCATGCAAGACAGTGTAATGAGACAACGAAATGATGCATCAACGATCAATCAGTGAAATGGAACTTGTTGGAGACGGTTATGATAGAAGAAAAAAGAGATGGACAAGGGCAGAGGTGGTGAATCTACAAATTGGGTGAAAAATATTTTTTTTATTTTTGCGTCAATTATTTGTACAAGTAGTATTTATTTATTTAAAAAATAAAAAACAAAATTATAAAAGTAAATAAAATGGTATTTCGGTTGCTTAATTTGGTTCTTTTCTGGGTGTGTTGCCTACTTTGACTATGAGTATGGTGACCAAAAAAGGCGGCATTGTGGTCCAATTTGAGCCAGTTCTATGGGCAAAAGATTTGGATGCTTTTATGGGGGTAGCTCAACTATTTGTTTTCTTTTTATTTTGTCTGAAGGCAAACTCTCTCTCCCTTTCAAACGTAACCAATTTCAAAAACATACCATTTGGGGAATAATTTTGGTCCTCACAAGCCGTCAACGACTATTATTTTTAAAAATATTATTTAAATACTTAATTTTGATATTTTATATATTTATATAAATATGATCATTATATAAATACAAAACATTATTGTAGAATATCATTATAATAATGATCAAACTTAAATGTTGAAATAAAGAAAGAGTAATTTTGAAGAAACCCTCACAACAATTGCCACTCGCTGGTGACCCACGACAAAAAGGGAGAGATTAGAGAAGTCAGAGTAATAGAGGGGGGTTGTGTAGTGGTGGCCCACAATAAAATGAGAGAAGATAGAGTGGTAGGACAGCAGTTCTGGGCGATGGTTATAGAGGGAATAAGATAAACTAAAAGAGAAAATAGCAGAGAAAGCAAAAACAAGAAGAAGAGATGAGAAGACATAGGTGTTGATCGGAGATGGCAAAACAGATGTTGATCAGAGATGGCAGAACACAATGCAATGATCCAATGAAGAGTCAAGAGGTATGGAGAAGTAGTGGGCGGTGGGAAATGGAAAGAAATAGGGAAGACGAAGAGAGATATAGAAGGAGAAAGGTTGGTGAATGTTATACTCTAATACAATAATTGAAAGTTATTTATTGGCTAAAGGCATATTCAGCCCCTCACATTTTACCATTTAATCATTTTGCCCTCTTAACTTAAATAAGAACTTATTAGCCCCCTCAACTTCTAAATTTAAACCTATTATATACCTTAATTCCTAATTTTGTAATAGTTACATACCTTATTGCAGCAAGCATTGCTGTGTGAGTTGCGCATGCCATTTGATGTGGGGCCCACATTGATCAAGCCAATGAAAGTGTGCCACCTGTCTCGATCTGTAAGAGAGGAAGAAGGCTGGCGGCCTGCGGCGGCTGATAGCCACCTGAGACGACAGAGAGATAAGGAGAGCGAGAGGTACAGAGAGAGCAAAGGATACAGAGAGCGAGAGATACAGAGCGAGAGATATAGAAAGAGCGAGAGAGCGAGAGCGAGAGATACAAAGAAAGAGAGCGAGAGGGCGAAAGCGAGAGATACAGACAGATAGAGAAAGAGCGAGAGCGAGAGATACAGACAGAGAGATAGCGAGAGATACAGACAGAGAGATAGCGAGAGAGACCGACAAAGAGAGAGCGAGAGCGAGAGAGAGAAAGAAGACGCCCAAAGCCCAGATCTGCCCGCGACCCACCTCCCACGCTGCCCCGACCCCAATCGACGCCATCACCCTTTGCTCGCCCACGTCTGGTAGCTGCTATCGACGGCCCCCCAACCTCGGTTGACGCCTTGGATGCTGCTGGCAACCACCGACAGAGAGAGCGAGAGCGAGAGAGAGGCAGGGAGCAGCAACGGGCGGGAGGAGAGAGGCAGCGAGCAGGAGAAGGTCGCCGGAGATAATGGGGAAGAATGAGGTGATGTGTTGCACATGCCTCCATCGTGTGTGTAATACACGCATTGACCCAAGTATATGTAAGATTCAAAATTGGAAGTTAAGGGGGCTAATAGGTCCTTGTTGAAGTTAAGGGGGCAAAATGGTTTAATGGTGAAAGGTGAGGGGGCTGGGTATGACTTTAGCCTTATTTATTTTAGGGAGACTCGGTATAAAGTTGACAATGCTAGGCAGAGGAACAAAGTCTACTTGGAATGAGTCACCAAAAAGGGGTATTACGTAAGGGTGGTTTCGAAGAGGTCTTTAGGTGTCTAAAATTGCAAAAGGGTTTTTCGAATGGGTCTTTGGGAGAGCTTTGGGTCTTCCTATTTGCAAAATAAAAGACAATAAAAAGACACAGGGGATCTCTCATATGTAGGCCTTTCAATGGCTAAGTTAAATGTGATCATGTTACGAAAAGATGCAGATACAATGTAGATGAGTGTTAGATGGTGGATTTCGAAGAGTGAGAGGTATTTGGAAGGGTATGTGTGGAAGAGTCGAAATAAAGTCTTCGAATTTAAAACAATAATATAAAAAATAAGAGGTCAAGGAGTATTTATACCCCTTGAAGAACTGAGACACGTGACACACATGCACAAGGCAACGTGACACAACCTTTTCGATGAAAGTTTTCGACTATCACTGGGTTAAGCTTTAGAAAGATCAACCCTTTTGATCCAAAGGGTTTTGGAAAGTATACTCAACACCCTCCCCCCCTCTCGCGCGGGCCGATAGGTATTCTCCCAATTTTGAATTGATTTTTTTAAAGAAGACTCCTTAGAAAGTCTTTGGAAAGAATTTTTTTTTTGAAAGATATGTTATTAATAATAAAGGTGAAAATAGGCTATGAGGGTCAATGATGGTGACGAGCTAGTGGCGGCGATCGCTGCAGCAAGGAAGGAAAGCGTGGTCGGCGATGATGGGAAGAGGTGGTGGGACTACCTGTGTCGATTGGAACTTGGAAGAGAAGAAAAGGGTGGGCACCAATTGCCTCCTACCGATAATAATTGATTCAAGTTTGAATTAATATAAAACATTGATCAACTTATAATACAAGAATTATAAATAAATTTTATTTAATACACAATATTATTTGATGATAAATAATAAAAACACAAATGTAAATCCAATTGTTTAGCTCTTGAGTGTAAAATGTGAAATCTCTCGTCTTAAGGACCTCACACATTATCCCATATACGTGAGAATGGTTAATCACGGTATACAACAACGTATTAGGTAGGAGACATAGTGCATGGTGCCCACAAAGAGTCATCCCCATAGAAAGATAAAACTCTCACACTATAACTATCATGACTCGAAACTACATCTTTAAATATAATTTACTACTTGAAAACTAGTCGTGCTACTCCGTGCACGTGATTATTTAGTTTGCAGGGGAGAGGCGGCCGGTCAGCTACGTATGATTTGACGAAATAAAAATTGGTTAAGCTAATTGGCCAGCCTGGGTCCACGAGGAACCGGCATTTTAGTAATTAGCACCTTTCTAAAGGGCAATGTTGTAATCTACAGATGCAGGATTCTGGCAATGTTCTTCAAAATTTGAATAACGCTACAATTGGAACTTCTAGGTGGTTCTTCGGAAATGACGTACAGCTGCATATGCTTCATTAGAATATGATTCCGGAGATTTTACAATCGAAAAAATAAAAAAGAATAAGATTCTAGAATCCACAAAACATATAAAAAAATTAATAATCAAATATATAAATATATAATATCATTCATTTAATATTAAACAAATAAAAAAATTAAAAAAAAAAACAAAAATCACTAGAATGATGGACGACACTCATTTTGCTTGTTCAGCAAACCGTCGATCGCTCATGAAATTACTATAATTGGTCATTCTGTTAGTTGCCGTAATATCTTTTGGTCTTTACAATTATTAGATCTGACAATCAATTTGCCTTTCATTGTGCATGCACCTCTTTTTTCTGGTCAATGATGTCGTTTGAAAACGTTAATAGCCATTGTGAGAGAAGAGATGATAATGTTGATTGTCAATTGTGACGATCGAAAGAAATTTAGCGATAGCAAGGCCTATTGAAAGTGTCATTTAAGCTCTTGTAGTCAGGCTAAAGGGGCTTTTGTTTTGGGAAATAAGTTTACCATGTACTGGGATAGACTGGATGGGACCAAGTGTGCACTAATTTATTTTTGTTATATTTACAGAATGCCACTATTTATAAGGCTTCTTTGATTGCTTAACCTCCCAAGTCCCAAATTTATCAATAGGAGGCCAGGAACTCCTCAGAACTCAGAAGTAGTACGGTGGTTGAGTACCTTGCCATAACCCACCATGTAAGGTCACGTTATACGGTTATAGGTACCCATAACTCAACCTAGAGCATTTATATCACATTAAAGCTATTAAATTATATTAAAATAATTAAATAGGTGTTATTTTATTTTTCCATTTCTGTTATTCAAAGCCAAAATTTAAAAGAATTTGTAATTTTTTATTTGATCAATTAAAAATTATTTAAAGGGCTTTAGATAAATAAATAAATATATAAATTGATATTGTAAAGTAATAAAACTATAATAAATAAATATATATTAATATTCATCTCAGCTTTATCATTTAGTTGCATTAAATTTATTTATGTCAGTGCTATTCTATTTTTTATTTCCCATTAGTAAAAAATTCATTTTATGACATTAAAAGTACTAAATCACCCTAAAATAACTTAAATAAATGTTCATTCTTTTCCCTAAAATAAGCGTTCAATTGTAGGCGGCGACAGATGAATGAATGCTCAAGTTTGAAGAAATCAATGAAAAATGAAATTGAACGCTTAGATCAAACCTAAATAAAATTGAATAGACCTATATCTTAGATGAACCCAATGCCTAGAAACAAAAGGCAAACTTACATATAGATGGGTTCATCCCTAGGGCTGGCAATAAGTCGACTTGAGCCGAGCTAGACTCAGCTCGATTGACTTTAATTTGGCTTATAGCTCGGCTCGAGCTCGATATGAGCTGATTTTTTTAGCTCAAACTCGGCTCGATAATGACTACGAGCTGGCTCGGTTCGGCTCAACTTGAATTTGACTATTACCTTATTTTTATGTATATATATATATATATTTAAATAATATATTTATAAAATTATTAAGTATATATTTATATTATTGAGTATTAAGTAATAAATATTTTTTTATTTAATAAATTTATAAAATTAATATATATATATATAAGTATATCGAACTGACTTGTGAGCCAAATGAGTCGAGCTAATGGTACCTCAAGCTCAGCTCATTTACTAAATAAGCCAAATATTTGAGCTCAAACTTGGCTCATTTGTATCATGAGCTAACTTAATGAGCCAATTCACTAGTAGTTCGGCTCATTGCGAGCCGTGTTCGTCTCTAGTAATTGATACGAACCTAAATTCAAAATGTTTCTGAAAATGAGAAAGCTAAATCTAATATGAAATAATGTGTCTTTAAATGAGTGAAATATAAAGCAAAGGGTGATAGAAAATAACTAGACAAAGTCAAATTAATTAAAAGGAAAAGAAATCATAATTATCGACAATTTTGTATGTAGGATATAAAAAAGAGAGGATTGAGATGGAGAAATGAGAGAAGGAAGAGGGTTGACCCTGAAATTTTAGGGGTCTTAAACAAATTTTTTTATGAGTCCCCTACAATTATATTTAAAAATAAAATTAATATGAATAAAATGTTTTTATTATATAAAATTCACAATATTTCACATTTAATTTTCTCTTTTAACTTTTTTATATGAAAAATCAATAATTAAACTATTACAATTAATTTATTCTAACATATATTTTTCAATAGACACTATCATCAAACCATTAATGTAGATTCACTAATAACAAAGGGATCACAAATATTGAAATATATATACAAAATTAATTAATAATTTAAGGACTAATAAAAAAAATAAAAAGATATATTTGATAAGTCACATGATAGGGTGATGAGAACGAAAATAGAATTGCTAAAGAGAATGTGTAGTTGTGAAATCGGTTGGAATGAGGACTTACGCCTATATAGATTGATGGCAGATGCCAGTGACAATGGATGGATAAAAAATTGAGAAGGAGAGGAATTGAGGAAGAGGATGAAGTCGCGATCACTACTAAACACATAGAAATATTTGTGATACAATTATACAAGGGGAATATTGAGATTAATTAAAAATATATGAAATAGTTATGAGGGGATATAGGTGCCACTGCCAGACACACAAGGATGAGATTGATTATTAATAAATAGATGTGAGAGATTAAGATTAATTAAACATTATAATGATGTTTATGAGATTATTTATTGATAAAAAAAAATATGGGAGATTGAGATTAACTAAAAATTTATAATAATTTAAAATGGGCATGACTCTTAACGTCTTTTTAATTTTAAAATTTATTATTTTTAATAAATTTTATTTTTTAATTAATTTAAAATTTAAAAATTAAAATGGGCATTGGCCCTCTAGTGACTAGAAATGTGCATGGCACTAGGCGGCTGCCTACACGGCCGGCCCGGAAGGAGGTTAATGAGATATAAATATAAATAAATGTATTATGGGTATTTATAAAAAAGTTAATGGTAGTTTTCAAATGACGTGTGGGAATTAAATTTAAAAACCATAATGGAATAAGCTTGGGAATGTCAAAAGCTCCATTTGCTTACAAGTTTTACAGACGTTATCTTGAAAGGACCATTGGATGGTGGCCCACCAGTCACTATAAAAACGAGCCATTGAATTCAAATTATCCATTTTTTTGTTTTCTATATTAATGTTGGTAATTTTATTTTGGGTGACCATTCTATTATCGAATCGGCTAAATTGTTTAAAATGAATAGACTAAACTTTTTTCAAAACCCAAACCGAATCAAACCAATTAAATAGTTGTTTAAATAAAAAATAACAAAATGCGAGCGAATAAAAATATTTTAGAGACTTAAACAAGAGAACTTACAAAATTTACCAAATTGGAACTCAAAATTTTGGAGGGATCACCAAAATGGTATAGACCAGTGACCACGGCTTTAACTCACGCTGGGCCGCTCCAATCACAGCGCCTGCGACCATAACTCTGGCAGGGAGATGGAAGCAAGCAACCGATTACTTTATTTGACTTATTTCAATACTTTCTCTCTCTTTCCATTCTTACAAGAAAGAGCGTCCTTCGATGCGGGTTGGTCGTGGTTTGGTGAACCGCTTCCTGAGGTCCGTTTCTCGTCTACAATTCATCACATCTTTAAGGCGGAACCATATTTTTTCTCCTAAAATTTTTTCATGAAAAGAATTAAATATAATATATATTAAATACTTAATTTTTATAATTTACATATATTAAATATCTAATTTTATTTAAAATAATGTATCAATTACATGTGATGTGAGTTAAAAAAATAATAATAAAAAAAACATAAAAAGAACCAATTAAATTGATTATTCCTTCCATCTTTCCTTTCGCATTGGTAGTTGTTTTGCCTTTGCCCTCATCTCTTGTTGACTCAATTGGGAGAACCAAATCTCTCGTCGATTGCTATTATCTTCGACTAATCCTAGGTCTTTCTCTTTATTTCGATTGGGGACTTGCAAGTTGCGATCGACACATTCTTCTCCTTTTCATTCTCTTTGCTCCAATTGAGGATTCGTAACTTATTTATTAATGAGTTTATAATCTGACTATTGCTGGTATGGTGTTTTACTATTTTATTTTTAAGTGTTTAATAACACAATTATTATACACGCTTAATACTGGCTAGATAATTATATAGTCAATAACTATAAATTATAAAAAAAAAGTATGAATTTGCCCATATTTAATCATGACTCAATCATACCATATAATTGGTTGCATTAATTGAAGATTTGGAGAGAGTAGTGTGTGGACTGGATTGCCTACTTCCTAACAAAGTTAACCTCGAAGCCTTAAATTGCCATCTTATAAGCTGTATATTCGGTGGCATTTATATGGAATGTGACAGCATACATGCACACGATGATTTCACATATAACGTGTTAGTTTAAATGTATAAATTATTTTTATATACTATTATTATATATGTAGATCAAAGTCATTGATTGGGCCTGTATAATTCCACGGATAAAGTCATTCAGCCCATCATGTTAGTGGGCCTTTGAGGCTAGCATTCTTCCAAAGTTAAGATATGAGGGCCCAAGTTACTACTGGTAGGCCCAAGAGAAATTAAAAAAAAATGATTTTTATTTAAAAGGCCAACAACTAAATTGATTAAATTAAAAATAAAAAAATAATCAATCTTTATCCAAAAAAAAATCATTGCCTGGTCGAAGTGGGGTATAAAACAGAATAATTTTTGTGTCAGGGGTGAAAATGGAATAAAGTACATCTTGCGGGGTCCTTGTGGGGAACTCGTATATATATAAGGTATCCCTCAAATTCCACAGAGCAAATCGGTGAAGAAGGGAAGGTTGTTTGATGGCTGACGTTATCTTTCTCGAGAAAATCCACGAAGGGAGAGAAAAATATTGGAGATCGAATTGTACAAAATCTGCGATCGCCTTGTAAATTATTGGTAGATTTTCCTAACTTTTACAATGAATCTTCAGAATGTTAGAATTATCTGAATTTCTTTGCAATTCCTCAACTTTTCTCGCTTATTATTTGTATTTCATGTGAGTTTATTGCACACGGTTGTAGTATTGGATGAATCTATTTGGCTTAATCGAGAGTCTGTCCAATTAGGCATTCGAGTTCTGGATGATCTCCTTTCTCAAATTAGGGTTTTGGATTGTTTCCAGTTGGAAATTTTCTGTAATTGGCAGGTTAAATTATATTTGGTAGCTGAAAAAGTTGTCACGAACAAATATTTTACGGAAATTACAGTTTGAAATTTTGAGTTACTCATTTAGCTCAGTCAAAAGATGGTTTTTGTTTCTCACGGATGAAGAGGAAAATGCATGAGTTTTATAATTTTCATTTCTTTAGGAGAATTACTTTAACGTTGGGGTTTTGGGTTTTGGTTAGTTTGTGGTTTAGTTGATTTTTTAAAGAGAGAAAAGCAAATTTTTTTCAATACTTTCCTTCTCAAATACCTTCCAAGAAAAGGGTTCTAGAATGATTCTTCATTAGTTTGGTTTTTTGCATTGTTCGATTCTTGAGATTCAGTCAAAATTAAGGTATTGCTTTCTGAGTTTTTGTGGCTCCTTTTTGTTTACCATATATACTTTGCTTCATCTTTGAGCATTTCCTGATTGAATTTTTGTTTGTTAAGTTGGTTATCCATTTTAACTTCTTAATAGTCTCGACTTCTCTATGTTCTTCATATAATATGTCCGATTTCAAGGAGTTGATGTTTTACCTTTATTTAGATGTTGCACTTCGTGGACATAATTTCTTGCTTGCAATGATTAAAATGGGGTTAATCAATTTTACTATTTAGGTGTGGGCATTTCCAGACCTTATTTCTTGGAGGCAATGAATGGGATGGAGTTGATAAATTAATTGTTTAGATGTGGGAATTGCTGATCTTTCATTACTTACAAGCAATGATTAGGATGTGAGAAAGCAAAAAAGTTAATCATAGAAGAGCATTCATTGGTGTGTTGTCTTGAAAAGCAAAAAACATGAGATTGAACTAGAATTACTGTTTTTAAGAAATTTAAAGTATCACTTCTTTTGATGCTCTTATATATCTCTATCTTCTGAATTGTTCTGTTTCCATTGTAATTGTAACAAAATGAATATTAATGATTAATGATTATTGCTTTTATTTTGCATTAGAAGAACCTAACAAGCTCTCTCTCTCTCTCTCTCTCTCTCTCTCTCTCTCTTGTTACCCTGTTTTCTCAGAAAGAACAAGGATAGCACAAATTTTAGACTCCTTTCTGCCTCTTCTCGTTGCCATTCAACGCACTATATAAACTAGTAGTCTCTATTGGCTGGACGCTGTCTGATATCTTTAATCATATTTCTTCATTTTGATCTTCAATATTGGCAAAATAAGATGGCAGTTTCAGTGCAAGAACCAAGTCAAGAGAACTCAATGGACAGGTTTCCTTTGCTCATGGAGCCACATGAAGGCAATGAAAATCAAGAACATGTTATTGAGATAGAAAGGGCTTGTGGTGCTTCCTCATCAGGCTCATGTAATAATGGTTCTCTTCATGGCTCAATTTTACCAACAAGTGAAGATAGACCCTCAATTAGTGTTCAGCACCCTGTCACTGAACCGCCTTCTTCTTCATCGAATGGATTGAACATTAGGAGCTCTTCAGTTACAAGAAGAGAGGAAGGCTCCGGCCGTCACCATTGGAGCCCATTCAATACCGTTTTATGGCTTTCGATTGAGCTGTTGTTCACCATATGCCAAATTATTGCAGCTGTTGCTGTTCTGTCTGTCTCAGGACATGAGAAACCACAAACTCCATTGTTTGCTTGGGTTGTGGGTTACACAATTGGATGTGCTGCAAGCCTTCCTGTCCTTTATTGGCGCTATCTTCATCGCAACCAGGGTAATGAACAAGGGTCATCTCAATTGCGTCAGGATTCTTCCCAAGGCAACCCTACATCAGAATCTAATTCTTACATCACTATCTCGTTAACTCGGACCTCAGAAGAGGAAGATGGTCAGAATACATCTTCAGGCACTTGGAATGGTCGAACAATTGGTGCCCCAAATGCTAGGTAACAGTTTTGCATGTGTGTGTATATATATTGCTCACAATACATTGAAAATGCAGTTCTATTATACATTTTTATAACATTTCTCTGTAGTTTCTGTCTTGTTGTGATGGGTGGCTTGCTGTTTTATTCAATCTATACATGTTTCTGTTTTTTATTGGCATGTGAGAGGGCATAAACGTAGTTCAGTTTGAAAAATCTTATTTCTCCATTGTTGTAACTATTGACAATTTCTCCTAGGTTCAAATCTTTTCATATACAAACTGAACTCCCAGAGCTCCAACAACCATCACTACCAGCCCCCAAAAGGGGTGCATACAGTTATGCTGACCCAAGCCCATGTAACCCAGTAGTTCTTCTTGTTAAATAGGCTATGAACCATGCCAGGCCATTCAATTGGAAGTGCTCTTAGTTACACAATTCATGGCACCCCCCTATGAACTTCGTTTCCAATTGTGCGAATCTGTTTGCAGTATGAGTGCTTGCTGGAACGGGGAGGGATGCGACTTGGATCTCCAAAAATGGCGATCCCAAAATTATGAACAGTACAAGGGCTGATAAGGTTTTTATTCATTCAAATATTCATCTTCAATCACAGTTTTGTCAAAATTATGAAGTTGGACCTTATAGAAGATGGGATATTGATCCGGATAATGATAACATAGAGGATTCTTTTACAAGATCGGAGGAGATGAGATAAGAGTTCTCTAGATGGTTAATATGTTGAAATGCCAAATGAAGAAGAAGCTACACAAGATTGCTTAAGAGCTTTGCTTGCTGCCACATACAAAGCCATCATCTAAGCTTGTGAAGGAAGCAATTCTAAACAACAACAAAACAACAACATATCCAGCCTTTATCCCACTATGTGGGGTAGGCTACATGAATTTTGGACTTTCATGTATTTATGTCTTTTGTCATATCTTCATTTAGACCCATACACTTCATATCAAACTTTAATGTCTCTCCCAAAGTCTTCTTGGGTCTGCCTCTATGTCTATTTTTGACTAATTGTTCCATTTCATCAACTCTCCTCACAAGAGCGTCTCTTGGTCTCCTTTTCACATGACCAAACCATTTTAGTCTAGTCTCTCTCATCTTCTCATCGATTGGCAGTACTCCTACCTTATTACGAATAATCTCATTTTTAATTTTATCTCTTCTTGTATGGTCACACATCCATCTTAGCATCCTTATCTCCGCTACGCTCGTCTTTTGCTCATGCTGGTATTTGACTGCCCAACATTCTGAGCCATACAACAAGACTAGTCTTATGGCTATTCTATAAAATTTTTCTTTTAGTTTTAATGAGATTTTACCATCACATAACACCCCCGATGCATTTCTCCATTTTAGCTAACCTGCCTTAATTCTATGCGTGACATCCTCGTGAATTTCTCCATCTTTTTGAATCACTAATCCCAAATATCGAAAATGGTATTTTCTTTGTATGATTTGGTCTTTCAATTTTATTATAACATGCTCTACTCTTGCATTCTTACTAAATTTATATTCCATATATTCTATTTTTCTTTTACTTAATTTAAATCCCTTAAATTCTAAATTGTTTCTCCACACTCAAGCTTAGTGTTCACTCCTTATTTTGTTTCATCCACTAACACTATGTCATCTGCAAATAGCATACACTATGGCACCTCTATCTGAATATGTTTAGTGAGTTCATCAAGTACTAAAACAAATAAGTATGGATTTAGTGCAGAATCTTGATGCATTCCCATTGTAATTTTAAACTATTCAGTATCCCCTCCGCATGTTCTGGCCCTTGTCTTTACACCGTGATACATGTCCTTAAGGGCTTGTATATAGGCTATTCGGACTCATTTCTTCTCTAAAACCCTTCATAGTACTTCTCTAGGGATCCTATTATAGGCCTTTTCTAGATCTATAAACACCATATGCAGGTCCTTTTGATGATCCGGATACCTTTCCATTAGGCGCCTCAGTAGATATATAGCTTCCATTGTTGATCTACCAGGCATGAAACCAAACTGATTTTCCAAAACGTTTGTATTTTTTTTGAGCTTCTGCTCTATTACTCTCTCTTAGAGTTTCATGGTATGACTCATTAACTTAATTCCTCTGTAATTTTCACAGTTTTGAACATCTCCTTTGTTCTTGTATATAAGAACTAAAGTACTATTCCTCCACTCATCTGGCATCTTTTATGATTTAAAGATCGCGTTAAATAATTTCGTTAGCCAGGAGATGCTCTCTTCTCTCATGCATTTTCATGTTTTGGTCCCACTGCCTTATGATTTTTCATCTTTTTTAATGCTTGCCTTATTTCATTTAAATTTATGCGTCAATAAAATGTATAACTCGCATTCCCTTCGGAGTTACTAAGATGTCCCGACCTAACTCTTGTGTCCCCACCATTATTGAATAATTTTGTGAAATACTCATTCCATCTCTCTTTAATCGCTCCCTCATTCACTAATACATTTTGGTTTTCATCTTTTATGCATTTCACTTGGTTTAGATCCCTTGTTTTTCTTTCTCTTGTTTTAACTAATTTATATATATCATTTTCTCCATCTTTTTTATCAAGTCGTTTAGATTTGGGATTTTTGGGATTTAGGTGCTCTTATCATTAAGCTTTTGAGATGATTACTAGCTTTAAATTTGCTATGTTGGCATTCAGTTTTTTTTCCCTGTTTCAGTTCTACTATTATGGTTTTATGTAATTTCAGACTTGCTTTTAGTTAAGTTGAACCTTATTTTCATTACAATATCTTATGAATATAAAAAAGTTTTTCCTTCAATTTTTAATAAGCATACCAATGCATTATTCAAGGCGAACCATAAACCAAATTGGTGTACACTAATCCTACCCCCCAAGAACACTTATCTAGCTAAGTAGCATACCTTGTACCTGAATACAGGCCACCAATCGGAACGTACGTACCATGTTCCGTGTAGCTATGGATGAGCTTTGTATAATTTATCATGATTTGATATATTCACTGTATGGATTCAGCAATAAGACATTTTCTTCTGAGCAGACTTGGTGCGTTGATGGAGCACTTAAAGATGGCGTTGGATTGCTTCTTTGCTGTGTGGTTTGTTGTTGGCAATATATGGATCTTTGGAGGGCATTCATCTTCTTCTGATGCTCCAAATTTGTATAGGTACCTTTCTTGATCTGCGTAAACAATATCTTCTGTTTTTTCCCTCTCGAATGCCTTGCATATTCACTGGCTTCTTTGCAGGTTATGTATTGTGTTTATTACGTTTAGCTGCATTGGCTATGCCATGCCCTTCATTTTGTGCTCAATGATTTGCTGCTGTTTGCCTTGTATTATTTCCATCCTGGGCGTCCGTGATGATATGAATCGAATAAGAGGGGCTTCTGAAGAAACTATTAGTTCTCTACCAACTCACAGATTCAAGTTAAAGGAAAAAGGAACCCCCAACAGTAGAGAGAGTAATTCAGGAGTTGATGAGGGTGGATTTTTGGCAGCAGGAACAGAAAAAGAGCGTGCAATCTCAGGGGAAGATGCTGTAAGTACTGGTGTTCATATGCATGAGGTTTTCATTTTTCAGTAATTGGGAACTCTAATATAAAAATATCATTATCTCACTTTATAATGGTCTTCTAATTTGTTACTGTTGCTCAAAAAGCAGATTGCCATTCCTTTTTTATGTATATCCGATATGTCAAGTGGGGCCTATACTATTTTCTATTGGCACTACAGAATCCGAATCTTAGGCATTTATTTCAGCTATGCATCAGTTGTTCCACTAATTTTCACTTGTAGATGATACAATAAGATTGTGGAAAGTACAAAGGTTTTGTTGCTAATCAAATGCCATTCTTGGTTACCATACCGGGACAGTGGTCAGTCATAGGCCCTGTTTCAGCTATGCCCCATTCCTTCCACAATTCTTTACTTGTTGAAGATGTGGAAAATGTGGAGGTTTTGTTGCTATTCTACTGCCATCCTTGGTTGCCATGCTGGAATTGCCTCCATGCCTTTTCATGTTTGTATTATTTTGACCAATGTCTGCTTTAATACTTTCAGGTGTGTTGCATTTGCTTGGCAAGATATGCTGACAATGATGAGTTGAGAGAGTTGCCTTGCTCTCATTTCTTTCATAGAGAATGTGTAGATAAATGGCTGAAGATCAACGCTTCCTGTCCACTTTGTAAATTTGAAATAGGTGAAAGTAATGGGAATCTTCCATCAGAAGACTCCAGCCAACAAGTGTGAAGGAGAAGTGCGAGAGATTTAAGAGTACAATGTGATCAATTTTCGGGATCAAGTTGCCATTTTGAAAGGAACACTTTTTCTGAGATTGATTCTTACCCTTTATTTGCCACTGAATCTGGGATGCACAGTTGAGCAAAATGAAGAGCCACATCATCAAGCTTGTATAATAGACTTAATTCCAATTATTGTGATCAAAAGTCAAGATAGAAAGATGTAAATAGATGTTTAATCACTGTTCTCTGTCATGATAAATGATTGGAGAGGGACTGAGCTTATCAAGGATGGATAACTTCTCACAGTGTGATATAGTTTATCTGCTGAATTGATTTTTACAGCAGCTGGGATCCCGCTGTCTCCATGTTTCATTTTGGGTGATACAACTTTCAATGGCATATCTCCTCGTAAATTTTGCTTTCATATATTGCCTGTTTGCTCTGCATTCTCTTTATGCCACATGCTTGTTTTTTGTCCTTGAAGCGCGGAACCTATCTGGGAATGTCTGTCTGTGTGTTAAGACTGCCAGAAATTTGATTACAGTTATCTTGAGCTATAAACTTCTGATGGGTATATTAAGTTACCATGTTTTATATTTTCTGGTCAACTTTCTACATGAATATTTCTTGCTATCAATTTTTGCAGCATCTAACTTTGTTACTGGACTTATTGCTTCCATGGCTTGCTACTTGTTCTGGATAAAGAATTAGCTGTGTAGCTTTGGAAGCCTTGCCGTGAATTGGAAAGAAAAGAAATCATCACGATGCAGTTGTTCTGAATTGTACTTCTGTTATTACGGAAGTGAAAAGATGACAAGCTTGGCAAAAGACAAGAAACTAACTACTTATTTCCCTGCAGCCTTGGGCCCATGGATCATGAAAACTCATTATCTGTTGGCAGCTCAATGGAGCAACCCTGCTACTGATACCAAACAGATTGTTCCCGACAACCTTTCACTCAACTTTGCCACATCATTGCTGCTTGGACTTCCTTTTGAGTCCATTCTTGAACCAGTACCAGAAGAAGATGAAGTTGATGTTCCGGCCGATGCAGAACCTGAAGTTGGCTGTGAACCTGTTGCTGTCCTCATGCCCGAGCCTGCATCTGCCCCTTTAAAGATCTTAGCATCTGGTGAATCTGGTGGGAGATTGAGTAAAGAAAGCTGTATGAACAACAATTACAACACTGGAAGTGAGACTCGTATTATGCTCATCAACAAAACTTCTTTGCAGAGCTAATTCAAAGAGAAAACACAGGTATTTTCAATTGGGTGTTAAAAGTGTGACTAGAGAAATTACAGGGGCAGTCAGAAACTTTGGCGTCAATGTTGCATTTTGATGGCATTTGAAGTGCCAAAGTGGTAGTGACAGGGAGGCCCATATAGGGCTCAGTGCTCTCCTTGATGAGAACACACAGGCATTTGGGTTTGGCACTCTTTACTTTCTGGGTGTCCTGGCAGCACTGCTGTGTTGGCTTCTGGGCGGTGCCGCATACAAATGGAATGCAAGCGGCAAGATTGGTGAGCTGGTCTGCGCATTCCTGCTCATCTTCCTGCATCGTTGCTACTGCTACCACGGCCAGCATTGCTACCAAAGCGGACAATAGCGTAAGCTTCTTCTTCCCCATTTCTCTTTCTTGGTATGTAGTTGCTAAATGCTCTATAGCTATGTTCTATAAAGGGTGCAGTGGTGTGCTTGCAGGGGTTATATAGAGATTTGGTAAGTTAACTATTTATTACCTTCCAACATTTATCTTTGTTTGAACAGAGAAGAGTAGGAAATCTGTCTTAGATAAATTTTATTTAGAGTTCTTTTACAAAACGATGTTCTTGTTGATATTTATACATTGGGATGGGGAAAAAAAAAATCCTTCCAAAGTTGGCTGAATTACAGAAATGTCATGGCACATCATTCTGTGTGAAGTTTCCAATCAAATGTTGTGTACTTACCAGGTTGACCTGGAGAATTAATTAAAATCAAGTAACTGTTTTAGCTTTTGGAATACCATATCTGGATAGCTGTTGTATGCTGGACGTTTCCCTCAACCCCCCCCCCCCCCCCCCCCCCCCCCGGGCCCCTTTTTCCCCTTGTTATTTGAGCTCAGGAAAGGACATCATGACATCTAAGAATTCTGTACTTGTTTGAAGATTTGGCATTGAATGTACAATGGCTTGCTTTGGAAAATGTAATTTCCACCTTCCAAGGTCAGAGAGTGAATTCAATTCTTTTGACGTTTCACTACCCAAGACGTCTCCTTCCATCATATCTTCTGAGTTTTCACCTTCTGATTGTTCTTGTCACACCACTCTTATACCATGGGAGTATATTGTTAGAGGATAAGCAATTAGAAGTATGAAAGTTATATGAAAAAAAAAAAATTTTAGGTAATTGAATTGTTTAGAAATAATTTATTTGAAAATTGTTAGGTAAGTGTGTTTGATTCACTTAATTTTTTATTTAAAATTTGTTATATTTTTTTAATTTTTAATATTTAATTATCAATATTTTTCATAGAATAAGTCATCTTTTCTAGTTTTACTTGTTTGATAATTATTATTTTTCATGAAAATTATTAATTTTTTCTTGAAAAGTGTACCTATTTCAACTTAAAATTTGAAATAGACTTCAAAATCATTAAAGCCTAATTCACAAAAAAAGAAAAAAAATAATAAAAAAAAAATATTGAAGAAGCCTTGCAAACCTCAATTGTGGGTCAACTACCAAGCTTGGCAAGTTGGAACTTGGCAAGCTTGAGACGTGCAAAGGGTGGGAATATTAAGAAAGAGAAGAAGAAGACCAAGTAATTTGTACAAAATTGGAGGGGTAAATCAAGGATTGTACATGAACACTTCTTCCCTTTTGTAAAATGTATTATCTTTTTCTCCTTCTTGAATCACTTTTGGAGACGTAGGCCAAGGGGTAGGAGGGGCGACGATCAAGAATGACTTTTGGAGGCACAATGCAAGGAGGATGACGTTGTCGGAGACGACCATGGTGGTGGTCAAGACCACGTCTTGAGAAGTTAAGATTGAAGACATAATATGGTTTTTGAGAGAAATAGACGTTGCAGTTGGTCAAAATTGAGACGTCATGGCACTGCCTCTCGAATGCTCGTCGTCTGTCTCTTGTTGCAGATCTGTTTTCAGATATTTGGGGAGCTCATTTTTGGCAGAGATGACGACGAACAAGGGAAACATCCAACACTGAAAAGTCGAGAACGAAGAAGTGGTCAAATAGGAATAGAAACTTGAGGAGGAGAATGCATGAATTGCCTAAAAAATGTACTCTCCTCCTGTTTTGAGAATTTGTTTTCCAGTAAAAGTGATAAAAGGGATATCATGCGATTAAAGTTAGAATTTGTATTATCTAGAAAATATAGTTAATCAAATACTATTAAAATTAAAATTTATAGAGAAAATAGTCTTTTTTTCATTAAAAAAATATGTCCAATCAAACATGCACTAATTGAATGAATCCTGTTAGAAGTCCAATAGTCTATTGTCCTCTCATCTGTTTTGTAGGTTTGACACAATTGAGGTTAATAAGTAGAACAATCCCACATTTAAAGTGTAATTTTTTAATGTTTTTGGGGCGTAATGGGCAAAGAAGATGAGCATGAAGATCTTCTCAACAGTGGAAACGAATCATGCTTGGTTTTGATTTTGCAGTTTTCAGAACTGAGAATTCTTGAAATTTGTTTTTTCTTTTTTGGAGAAAATTAGTGAAAATTTTAAAGTGGTGGATTTCATGTAGATCTTATTTTAATATGTGAATGAAATGAAATGGGGATATGTTCAAGCAGTGTTTTTCAAACCAAATCAAATGGTGGCTTGCTTTTAGAATTATAACCAAATTGGCCCTAGAATTTCTTAAACGAGTCCCTGCTACTCTAAACGAGAATTATAATAAAATGTTGTATTTTAGTTATTTATTTTTGTTGTTTTCGGAAATTTAAGAATCTAACAACTTTGGGAATTTATTTTTTCTGCTTTTAGAAGAATTTGAAAATCAAGCCTATATATATATATATATATTCTGAAATCAAGAACAAGACCACAAAAAACATAACAACACCGTTAAGGGGATGTCCATTTATATGAAGAACAAGATTAAAACACACACACACACACAAAAAAACCAAAACCAACGTATGGAAGAGATTTAACCAACCAATTGAAGAATTTCCAACTGAAGAAAACAATTGCAAAATCCATTAATCAAAATCAACAACTCAAGACTACATAGGAAAATTGGGGAATTAAGGCATGATTTACACACTAGCTCCACTTCGCATCAGACAGGAGAATTGGCACTCTTCATTTTTTACTTTATACCTAAAAATATTTTCACAGAGAGAGAGAGAGAGAGAGAGAGAGAGAGAGAGAGAGATTACAACTGTACAGACCACTATACAAATTACTGCAGAACTCAATTGACCAACTTGATACCATCATATGCCTACATATCTTCAATTCTTTCTATATCGAAAGCCCAATCAGCCTTTACTCGTAGGGGTTGATTAGTTATCAATGCAATGGTGTGCTTTTCTTTCTATTGGTTTCTACTACGAAAGCTGATCCTCCCTCCCTCCATTCAAGCTGGGTGAGGCAGAAGCAGGAGGTTTGACTTGGTAAGGTTGCGATTGGGGAGCTGTAAGGGCATAAGTAAGCCTCGATGAGGAACTCTCTATTAGGCCCGCGACACCAGCAGCCGATGTCTGAGCATTTGAAGGAAGGAACAGATCATGCTTTTGGTCCTTATAAGCACTCCAAACCTGAAAAATTACAAGTTGTCAAATGACTGAAAAGTTCACAATGAAAACAATATCAATAAGATATTTACCTGGACCATGCACGCGTCAAACTTTATGGAGGAATAGAGCATGACAATTCTAAAATATCAAAGATAATATTCTAATAGGATTTCAAAAATATCAAAGATAACATTGAAAACATGTTTCTGATTTTACTGAGAAAAGCTACAAATTAGGGGCTGGCAACAGTTTGGGCATGGGATGGATTTGCCTTTTCTCCAACTTGAACGGATGGAAAAAAAGAGAGGCCATTTTCCGAACACTGCATGCGATCGAAAGATATGTTTCTATAGTTCCTACAGTTGGAAGTGCAAATGCAGCTATATCCTTTATATTTCTTGTTCTATCATGAGATATAAGTCGTCAACTCACAATCTTAATAAGTGACGCACACATGTTTCATGATGGATGCCTGTATCAAGTGTCAGAAGAATGTCCAATTCTAAATAAATAAAAACTAAAAGAACCAACTTAGGTGGGCATCTGAGATGTGTTCAAGTATGTCCAACTATAAAATGTCCAATACAGGCTTGGCACCTACGGGAAGAAGTTTCATGCTTGTTGGGTTCCAAATACCACTACAGTAGTATCAATACAAACGAACAATAGCAAACTCAAATACATTAATATAAACAACAAGAATTACAAGCATTAAAAAATTACACTATAAGATTTAAAAATTAGAAAGAGTTAGCATGCACAAAGAATCAGGACTTACATCAGAGGCATTTAAAATCTCACGCACTTTAGTACAATGAGCCCCCTCTGTAGCAAATGCATGCAAAACCTGGACAAATATATTCTCAAAGTATCAGCCACAAAACTAATGAAGTCACAAATTATTCTCACCTATGTTAAGAGGCACCATTAATGCAGTAGAGTGACAGTAATTGTAAACTAACAATTTGATTTTACCTAGATGACATTCCTTTGCCTAAATATAAATGCTAGATAAATAGTAGTTAAAAGACCCTTTATTTAGCTTGGAGACCACCTCTCATCTTATAGTTGGTTCAGGTTGGCATCAGGAGTCAGTCATGTTTGGTTTACACAAATCTTTTGAGTAATTAATGCAAAAGAGATTCAGGCCTTTGGTTTCGTCCTCTCCGTTTGTACATGGACGGTACCTCCTCTTTACTCTTTTATTAAAAATTGTTCAAGTTGGAAGCAAACATTTTTTTTTTTTTGGTTAAGGGAAAAACCTTTTTAAGTCAACTTCAGAGTTCATTCCCGCTTGACAAGAAGAATACAGCTAAATGTCATTGTAAGACTGACATCAATATAAACTAAGAAGTTCATCCCAGGACAAGTGACTCATGTAGCCATGACCTTTTCATGTCAGGGGTAAGGGACATGTAGCAAGTGACGGAATACACCATGTTTCTCCATACAATAACTTAATAAGAAATAATTAAAATAGTTCATGATAGAAAGCCCCTCTTAGGAAATATAATGAGGAGAAGAGGTGACAAATACAATTATTGGAGTGAACTTTCATCCCTATTATACAAGCTTCAATGTGAACAAAACTTATATTCTCCTATAATTATCAAAAGGGAATAATCAATTTATTAGGTACAATGAGAAGACCATGATGTAGTGGAATTGTTCCATTGGAATAGTAACTATAAGAACACATTTTCTCCTTTTGTTTTTGGGTGGGGTGGGGCAAGAACAAGAGCACATGACTTATTACAAATGGCATACACCTACCTCAATGGCAAGCACCCGTCCAATGGATGCTTCGGATTCATTCCACTTCATCTGAGAGCAAATACCATTTCTTCCCCCAGCCCTCCAATCAAGAAGACCAAGAAGCACCTCAACAAGACCAACCCTGCATAATTGACAACAATTTGTTTCGAAGGAACGTGGATAAAAAAGTTAGATATCTGTTTTCTCATAAAATAAAAATAAAAAGATAACGGGGCAATTTAACTGCTGATTATTGTAAAAAAAATCATCTTCTCTATCAATGCAACCCTGAGGAACTCCTCTTACTTGGGCACAAACGAATCTTATGTTCTTCTGGAGAAAGATTGACATCCTGCTATTTGTTACTCACAGTAAACTATATAATTGTACCAAATTAACAACAATCAACCTATATAAGATGTTTTACTCTCATCCTTATAGGTTGAAGACAGAAAATAAAAGTAAGCCCATGAATTGAAAGAGACAAATAAAATTGATGTGTAAATGACATGTAATCCTAACACTATATTTGTGCTAAATGATTTGAGATTCTGGAATTCATTAAGACTAAATATATTCTAATTGGATCATATAGTGAATTGGTTATGAATCTTGCCATATACTCACTTAAGTCCTTGTGCAACAAGTGCATCCCTTGCTCGATTTCCAGCAACCACAACACGTTTTAGTGTCTCCAGTGCTAATATGCTTCCTCCTGGCCATCCAATAGCTTTCATTAGAAGTGGAACAACCTGAAAGAAAAGCAACAAGAGTCAGCAGATGGATGCAAAATAAATAGCACACTAGCATGCATATCTGACAATAAAATTCAATAGAGAGCATTCATCTATGAACGTGAAAGTGCTAACAACCCAAAAAAAAGGAAAAAGGCTCAAAACTGAAGGTAAGAGCAAAGAGAAAAAGGTTTTCATTGGAGGAACCAAAATGAATATGCATATTATGATGGTCAACAATATTCTAAGAACTTATTTAATGGTGTGTCCGGAAGTCTGGAAACCATCTAAAGATACCCCCAAAAAAAAAATGAAATATACTACTGGGCTAAATACCTAAGCCAGTCATCTTTATAGTAGTAGTAACATATGAAGTATGTGCGCATCATATTGCCAGAAATAACACCCAAGAATATTATTAAAAAAAAAAAACAAATTCAACATGGCAAATCACATCTTTAAGAACACTACTCAACAGTAGCACGTGGCAATCATGAGTCTCATTTTCACAGACAGAAAAGGGGAAACTTGGAATAAAGTACTAGTACGAGGAGATAGGACATAAGCATACCTGAGGTGTTCCAACACTAGTAGCTGCCATTGCTTCAGCACAAGTTGTACTAGCTGCTAGTTGATGCAAAACTCTTAAACAACTGAGACGGACACGTTCTTGTGGAGTTGGTGAACTTGGCTGTGCCGAACTGTCTTCTGTTTCAAACCTTCCATCAGCATAACCACCATTTTTCATCTCCCCTGAGGACATTGATTCTCGCCTTGCTTCATAGGCAACTGCAGACACTAGTTTTGGCACATATCCAAGATATCCAACATGATCAGCAAGGGCAGGGTGTACTCGCAATAAAGAAACTAATGCAGCTGACAGAAGAAGAGGGAGCTCAGGATCAAAAGCCTGGTCAAAATGTGTGGCAGCAATGGATGAAAGATACTGATCTAATAGTCCTTCCAAAAATCTCTTCGGATTTCTAAGAGGAAATTTAGGATCTTTCAGGAATAGCCTGACATAGATTCCTCCAACCTACATAATCAGAGAGAGAGAGAGAGGGATTAGCAATAAGCATGAATAGATTCTTGTGAAACAAAAGAAGGATATAAAAGGTGATACCTGTGGCTCATCTCTCATTTCCTGTTGGGCAGATGCCTGCTCAGGCACATCCCAATCAACAACACTGCCTTTCACCTGTTCACGATATAGATCTGATGCCATGGTTGCAATCTGTGCAGACAAAGATGCTGCCATTGCTGGTGTCCACACAAGCTCTGGAGTCTCTGTTGTTTGCTCAAGTGCAGAAACAACAGCTTCACCAGGTCCATCTCTAATAACAGATACTAGGCCATCAGGCAGAAATCTTGCTAGTGTTATGGCCACTCTGGGCCCGTGCATTGGCTGTCCAACAAGCTTCCCTAACAAAGAGGCAGCCGCTGCCCTCTGCTGAAGGGGAACTTCCTCTGTGAAATAGAATTCAACTGTTAATGACACTTTTAGAGGTTACTGTTAATAGAAAGTGAGAGAAGTAGTCGACCTTGCAAAGGAAGGAGAAGTTCAAGAATATACACCACTCCACCATGCTTGGCAGCTGCCCATGCAAGTTCTGGAGTGCTTGCCAAAGCATAAAGAACATGAAGAGCCCCTTCACGACAATTAGGGGAAGAGCGAAGCAATTGTAGCAAAAGAAGAAGGCTGGACCCATCTGCAACCATGGCCTCCAAGCAAGGTGCATGTGTGGTCAGGAGTGATAATACAGTCAAAGTAAGTTGAGGAATGTTGCTTTTTGATGCAACAGGAACAGAAAAACATTCAAAAAGTGGTAATAGCTTCTCCTTGGCAGAAAATTCAGATGCTAGCTTTGGGCTGCTCGTCAGTAAGTTCTGCAGATTCAATACAAGGATACCAAGGTAGATTAATTCCATGTTTGAAATAGCAGAGAGAAAGGAGGGGGGGGGGGAGAGATAATCTAGTTCACTTCGTTCAATATAAACAAATCAGTCCTGCACCTGAAGTGAAGCCAATCCAAACTGAAGGTTCTTAACAAGTTCAATATCCTCCTTGCTCATAACTTTTCTATCGGAGACTGCTGGAGAATCATCAGCAGCAGTATGTCCATTAATTGATCCATTGCCAGCATTGGGTTGTAGTTCAGTTTTCTCAGAGGCTGATCCACATGCCTGAACATCTGAATCTGCAGAATATCTATGGTGCACTAGAGATGATATAAAATCAACAAGAGCAGAACAAAAAGCTTCTGGTTCACTAATCTCAAAATCTGGTTGATCATTGTAGACCCTCAGGTAAACATTGCCAATAAATAGTTCGGCTGACAGTGCTTCATATACAAAGAGATGTGAATCTTTCAGGTCATATGAACCATCTGGACCTTGGTTTGCACGCTGTTGGTCCACAAATTTCAGTAGTTCTGCTCGTGTTGAAGAGTTCCAAATAATCTGCAACCAAAAGAGTGATAAATTCATATATACAAACAAACATGCATTTGCTTATATTCAAAATTGGACAAGTCACTTCCATCCCAGGCTAAGAAAGATGAAGAATGAATACTTGCCTTTACCTTTGAGAAGCTACATATGCAAATGAACTATGTCACATGGACTTTCTAAACTCACAAAGTGTCAGACATTTTACACTTTAAATAGGATATGAAATGTGTTCAACATTGTCAGTTGGTAAAGGCTTGATAAATAATTTAAAATAAAGTAAATACTCACGAATATGCATAAAACTTTATTTTATGCATGAAAACTAATATACTCATATGAAAACACAATTTTACAATATTTTAAATAAATATTATTTAAAATTTTAAATTTAGCCATATCCTTGTATCCTAGGACATGGGAATTAAATGACTCTGCTGCTTGGAGACATACTTGCACTTGAGAAAAATACCCAAATCCATGTAACATAGTTGAAATAGATCATTTATTTTTGAACCACCAATTTTCTATAAGCATCAAATTACACCTTCTAAATGCCCCCACATGAGAGCATTTTAACCATACTCTAAGTCAAAGGGTGTCCCCAAAGTATGAGACTCTGCTTTGCAAGCAGGGTGGTTGTATTTATACTCAACCTTCCTCCTACCTTTTTGCAAAGAGGCAGTTTCTACAACTTGAACCTGTGACCTTTTATTTACAGAGGAGCAACCTTACCATTGCTATTAGAGGTTACCCTCTTTTTGATCACAAAGGAATCACCAACCTTTTTGGTTACAAAGAAGCAACCTTACAATTGATACCAGGCTTGTCCTCTTTTTGTCACAAAGAAACCTGTGACCTTCAACTATACTATGACTACTTGAAAGAAATATAGACCAGGCCCTATACCTCAACCAGACTGCAAGAATCCAGGGATATAGAGAAAATTATCTTTTCAGTTGATCCTCACCCCACAATTTTCAGCCCTTTGACAAGAAAATAATCAGTTAACTTTTACTATAGGGTTAAAATGTAAAACGCTACTCATGACTATCAAAAAAGAAAGTAAAAAAAAAAAAATGTGGAAGTTGTCTAATCGCGTTGCAAACATGAAAAATGCATATACTGGCAGCATTTAGAACATCTCAAGTATAATGTTGCAATCACCAAATACTCTTTTAAGTGTGAAGTTATAATGTAATACTTTATCTCAAAAAATTAATTTCAACATCCTGACATTGTAGGCCTGATTACTGACAAGAAGAAATAAATAGCAAACCCTGCAAGACTTAAAGAAGGCTGCTTCATCACCATACCAAATGTCTATGATTGATGGTAACTCATAAAAGTAACCACTGACTATTGATTAGTGAAGTTACTAATGCTATTCACATTAGAAACTTCACTTCCAAATCTAGATTTATATTATGAGCATTCATCATTCATATTCCTGAAGGCCCAGGGGCAGATAAAAAATGTAGAAACTTCTCTGACAGGACCCACTAAAAGAATAATTATACATAAACAAATAGAAAGTGAATCAACAAGCTCGAAAGCTCCTCCCCTTCCTCCAAATCAAAAACCCAGAAAGAGAAATGGAAGAAATTGCAGACATCAGGTTTTTGTCCTATCAAGCAAATAAATACATGCAGCCATGAAGAAAGATGACATGGAATGATTAGGCATTCATAGCATTCCCTGACCTTCCCCCCTCCCCCCCACCCCAACCAAAACCACACACACCCGCCCACACCAAAGCACTTCCAAAAGGGAAATATGCAAAAAGAAAAACAGAGGAAAAAGCTAGCAATCACCTCTGGTGATTCCAAGTTGGCATTTAACTTTGATAGTAGTTCTTTTGGTAATGGCTCTTTTAGCATACTAGCAAGTTTAGGAGTTAGCAGAGCTCTGAGAGCATTAGCTGCAGTCCCATTATAAGGTGTTGAATTCTCATCAGTACCCAAACCACTGAGCCTTGACAAGGCCTGAGATGCCCGTATGGCATGCAAATTTTTGGCAACTTGAACACTAGCACCAACGCCATGTGCCCCGATTGCATCAGATTCCTCTGCGGTTGAATCATATTGAAGCAATAATGGCAAAAGGTACCTGAAATAATATCAAATTTAATGCAAAACGAAAAAGAGAGTTAAAATAACAATGCAAGATTAGAGGACCTGAGGTATCATGCTACCACTTAGATACTTGTGCTAAATAACCTGAATTCATGCATGAAACTAATAAACAGAGCAGAGAAGCAACTATATTAGCATAGTGCCCAAGTGGTTTGGCCAATAGTGGCCCAAGCACATGAGAATGTCATTCAGCAAGTCTCTGAAAACTCAATTCGTCCCAAAAAGAAAAATTCCAAGTTTGTGAATTGTTTTTGGCACGTGGAATAGGTAAAATAGATAGCATAGTAGATATCCAAGACCATATGCACTTGGTGCACAGTCATATAAGTAGCAAATTTAAACAGGATCAGGCAGGTTTAATTGCATCCCATTCAATTCACACACAATAATGAAGTTCAGTAAAATTCCATTACTTTTGATCATTCGAACTTGTTGAACTATGGCCTCCATGATTGCCCTTCCCTTTTGCTCTTCTTTGAAAGCAACAGCATTATTGCAAGATTTCTGGTCTATTTGGAATGTATCTATAATTAGGAGATTTTTTTTAATAAATAATAAGATCATATAGAAAGAAATGGAGTGAATCATAAACCTAAGATGCCCAAGTACAGACACAATAAGACATGACACTGACGGGATTTTTCAAGAAGACTAGGACCTGATATGGCAGGAACACATCAATCAATAAATCATACATTTTACACATGGGCACAAGAATAGCTCACATTCTATGTAACATAAACAAAAAAATGATTAGAAAGTCATAATATACATGATGCAAAACTCTATTTTCAAAGTTTAGGAATTTAAGATTCTTAAAATTAAAATTTTACAAAGTGAGGGAGGTCAAATAAATATAAATCTACATTATTTTTATTTCATACTTGATTTTTAAATTATACTTTTAATATTATAAACTGGCTCTAATCTGTTAAATAGGTGGACAAGCAATATAGTGATGGACACATGCATCTCCCAAGTGACAATAGTGCAGCTTGAAAGTAAAATAATAATAATAATAACACTGATAAATGATAATAATAAGATATGCTTGATGAGCATCTGACATGCATTTAGAAGTTTATGATGGGAGTGGTGTCTAACACAGATGATCAACATAAGACATCACCTTCCTAGGAGCGTTCACACTTTTTAGCCTTGTACAAAAGATGTGAAACCTATCAATGGACACACATGTATAAATCATCTAAGAACTCCATGAAGAATCAAGATATTACTATAAGTAACTTCCCCAACAGAAATATTTTCTCCAATGGCATTTGCAAGATTGGCTGATGAAGTTCATGATAATTCAGTTCCAGAAAAAAAAAAAAAGTTCATGATAACTCAGCCTAGAAGGAATTGTAATGGTAAAGACAGATTTACAAGCCATTGTCTTTAATAGGGCAAACAATTCGACTACTCATGAAAAGTTTAAGTTTATCCACTTTTATTTTGACCAAAAAAACTTCCATGTTAATAAGGAACTTTTTCAATCCCTTCTACAAGAATGATGTTGAAAATTTCCATCAAATCCAATATAGATGACAGATGGGCTAGAATAACTTGGGTTACTCCAATTTGAATCTTACATAAAGTAGGTGAATCATTACGGCCCATCCTATTTTTTGTTGCTTTACCAAATAACTATTTCCATCACCCATGCAGAATGCCTTGAACCTTAGAAACCAAAGTCAAATCTATTAATTAAGACAAGGTCAAAAAAGATAAGTAGTAGAAAAAAAAAGGGGCATCACTCAGGATACTATGTCATGAAAAGCACTAGAAATTAACAAATGTCTCCCCAGGATTCTGCCCAGCAAAATAATAAATTTACCAAACTACCTAGGCTCTTAATAACTAAAATGAAAAAAAAAAAAAAAAGTATGGAAGTTTAACTGAAAACTAAACCACAATTATGATTTAGTTGCACCCTACACTTGATAATGCAGAACCCAAGCAAGTTCCATTATGATTATCAATCTTCCCTTGTTCTTTTATCTTACTCAACATTTTTAGAGGGGATGCTGAAGTGTCATGCAAGAAATTTAGTCCATCATACATTGCTAGACAAATACGGGACACGCCAGCTTCCCATAGCAATAAGATGTCTATGCAATCTTGATGTACAACTTGAGAAAGAGAGTTCTCAATAATGAAAATAAGTTTATAGAATTCCAAAAGTTTGGGAAGTCATAAGCAACAGAAAGAAACTACATTTGTAAATTGTGGTTCAAGCATTGCCACGAACACTACAAAGATATCTATTTTGACCTCTGATGTCCATTACTTTCAACTGTTCTCCTTGAGCTTTATTATTGGTGATTTCTTTCACCACTGTAATAAGAATCCAGTAAGAGGGAGCAATAGGATTAGATCTACCTATTCAAGCACTAAAGGGCATCTAAAATTGAACAAGCCACTGTGGTAACAGGCAAACAGACTAAGATCTATTAGAAAAATGAAGACGAAACAGGTAGAGGAAATGGAAAGGAAACAGTTAATAGGTTGGTCACAAGGATAAGGAATAAGATATGTAGTGCAGGGTTGTGCTGTTGAGCAAGATGTAAGACTCGGCAGGAGAAAAAGGCCTTCAGTAAAAGAAAAACCATAAATGGAAAACCTAAGAGGATAAAGTAAAAGGAGCCAAATTACCATAACACACCAGCCTTCAGTAAAGCTGCTTGCAGTTCAGAGGAGACTGAAACACTAGCAATAGTCTCAAGGGCAGCATCAACAGCAGCAGGTACAAGCTCTAATTCAGTGCAGTGAACAATGTCCTCAACAAGTCCAGAAAATTCAAGTATCTCAGGCCAGGCACTTTCAAACCTGCTTAAAACAGAAAATGTTCGCATGATATTTGTAACAATAATGGCAGATGGTTCACTTGCAGGGGTAGTTGTCTGGACAACACACATGCAGCGTGAGAGAAGAGTTGCAAGAAGCTGTATTCCACCATCTCTCACAAGTTCTTCACCATTCAGTGAAGAAGATGCACACCTAAAACACGGGAGAAACAAGAAAGGTTAACAAAATTATCAGCAGAAACTCAAAAACAAAATACAAATAGAAGTCATCAAGGAACTGAAAAGAGAAATCAACAATAACAAGAGAACCAACGTCAGCCAGATGAGCTCAGAAGCTGCAATAAGGAGAGGTGCTCTATCAGAAGAAAGAAAATTGTTGTCATCATTGTCCACTGTGACTGCATTCAACAGCATGGGATATCCAGCGTATTTAAAAGGCTCCAATACATTTCCATATCGTCTGTATAGGATGCATTGCCCCTTCAGTAAAAGAAGTAACCTCCAAGCTTGGGGACCTTGCAACCCTTGCATGGTAGCCTATAAAAAAATCATGTCAGAAATGGTTATATTCAGAAAATTACAATCTATGATTATTAAATGAAAATTAGAGCACAATCATAACAAAAGGCTGGAAGACATGTTTCCATGCCATATATCAGAAATAGAGAAGGTAGTGGAGGGAGGAGAGGTGGGAGTAACAAAATGAATCTATATGCAGGATGCTCATTTATTAACAGGTAACCCTCAAAGTATTCTATTTCTTATGCAGATATTTTCAACTTTTCCTTGTAAGGTTTTCTGAGGTTGGGATTCTTGGAGCATGCATTTCCCAAAACTATTCAACCTAAGGACAACAAAAAAAGATATTTGCTATCCAACAAACCACAAAACAAAATTTCATATTCCAAAGATCTTTTTCAATTAAGTTGGATATGCTTCATATATGCCCAGTAAAGTCAGAAATCTATAATACTGCAAAAACATCCTAATTTTTGTATAAGAAGAACCCAAATAACACCAACTAGAAAATTAGCAAAATGAATTTCAATACATAGTTTCATGCCTTACTGAATGATTTCAAAATTTTACTTTGTTTAAAGAGATTGAAAAAATATTCTGGACTCATTCATCTACCATACTAGTCAAATGGTTACTGATCCTAACAACATTTGCAGCAAGGCATACATTTTATAAGTTCATTCTAACATATCTCATCAGGAGCCTTGTGCACTTTTCTGCTCCTCTCAATTATGACCATGAGGTCACAGAACAAACCATGAAACAGCCTCTTTGTTTAGAGAACTACTTAAAAATGGTTAACAAATGTTAATTTGGTGCATCACCACAGAATGGCATCCCCACAAATTAAGAATCCCTCATTTAAATCACATATAGCCTGATAAAAACACCTAAAAATGGCCAATCTAAAATCTAAAAATTGAGGTGCATTGACACATACCACACATAGACCTGATTCACCTGAATCTCATACATTATATTGCTTGCTCAACTAATTTCATCTGTAACTAAAACCAGATCTTGGGCATCATCATCAGTTTTTCAAGATTACAATATGAAGAATGTTTGTTGCATTTTCCAAACTATGAAACTGAAGTGTTTTATCTAGTAATACCCAAGATCGACTACTACCTGCAAACGTTCATAAGCTTTCTGCACTGCAAGAAACTTTTCCCTCCCTTCTGGATTTTTGTCTGGATGATATTTCATGGCAAGCTTTCTGTATTGTCTCTTTAGTTTTTCTTCATCAATATTCTCAATTTGTTTGGATATATTAGGAATCTCCTCAGAATGATTTTTAATGGCATCATCTTTGGACACATCATCCAAGGATATCTCTAGAATTTTGCAAGCTTCTTCTTCGGAAAGATCCATAGGTCTCCGTGTCAGCTCTTCACGCCACATTACGAGCAATGACTGAAGGAACTCAACATGTTCAACTATTGGCCAATTAGGAAATCGAATCTCATCACATAAGTTACGGAGGTAATAACGGTGACACCACATTTCGTCCTTTAACTCAGGATATGTCACTGGCGGCATAGGAGCATAATCATATAAAGAATGGCAATGCTGGGATAATTTCTGGGGGAAGTCACCCAAATGCTGCAAAACCTAAAAGAAAGAAGTACAAATTAAAAAAATAAGAGAATATTTTTCTTTACATAAGAAGAAAAAATGCACATGAACCAAACTTGTCATGCAGCTTAGTGTAAGTTCTCAATTACCTGACGGATGAGATTCTCTGCCCTCATTTTGTGAGTCCATATAATTTCTGGAGTGTCAGAATCAGAAACCATTGCTGCTGCAAATGCAGCAGGACCACTTCGATCCAGTACATAAAGCAAGGACTCAGGAAGAAGCCCACCCAACACACTCCGTTTTGCCAATGGCAATGAAGAAGAAACTGCAGCTTCTTCACCGCCATGAAAAGCTTGATGGAGATGAGTAACTGAGAAGAGTTGGGCAATTGAGAAGAGATTTGAACCAGGGTAAGCCAAAGCAAAATAAAATGCTCCTGTACTGTATAGCTTCATCATTGCCTTTGGATTTCTGGTGACAACAGCCTTCAGCAAAGCAGCAGCAGCCTCTACAATACTTGGTTCCCCTGTAAGCATACCCTACATTCCCAAACAACAACAGAAAAAATACAAATAATAATGACATACCATCCAACTCTGATAGAAAGAGCAAGGACCATACTCAAGAACGTGCATACAGATATATAGTTTACATGTGTCAGAGTGATTGAGAGTTAGGCTTCAACTTGTAACAGACATCTCTCTACAAAGCCTCCAATCACCACGGGTTGCAACACGAATAATCAACAGATTTCTTTAACAAGGAGATACCTCTTTGTGGTTTCTTAATTTAAAATGAGAAAGAAACCAGGAGGTTTCTTTAAAAAGGAGAAACCACTTCAGTTTCTCACATGAATATGAAAACTGCTTCTGTGGTTCTCCTTTAAAGGAGAAACCACAGAAGCTGTTCCTTCATTAAAGAAAACACTTTCTGCAGTTTCATACTCAGTTTCTTCTTTAATTTAGAAACTGCCTTTGCGGTTTCTTCTATTATCTTGCAACCCCACTATGCCACCTCAAAAGTTCTTGCTTAGTGAAGGTGATATGATGCGAAATTTAGTATGGGAATTACTTTTGTTTGAATTTTAGTTTGTGATTTTTTTTTTTTGGTTAGCTGTTTCAGATTTTGAAAAAAGTCCGTACTTGGATATTGTTGAAAATAGCCCTTTACTTGTACTGGTAAATTTGATAGCCATGATACCTGTGCAATATGTGGAAGACAGCGAGGACTTGACAAGATCCGCTTTACCCTAGGAGTTGGAGTTACTAATTCTCCAGCATCGTCTAAATCTGAATGTGCAGACACCATGTTGTGTAATATGGACAATGCAGCTTCCCCTACCTGTAAGCAGAGTCCATGTATTAGTACAGATTGAGGACAGTATAAAAAAGGAAGGAAAGTTTTGCACTTGGGAAAGGAGGCGAGACGGGGTAGATGAAATAACTACAGGTTCATGTATATGTTCAACTACTAGTATGACAACCAGCTACAGAAGTGAGGCCACCAAATAAGTCATCACATAAAACCCATAAGGAAAAACAATGAACAAGAAACTGCCACATCTAACTGCAAGTATTAATTGCATTTTACTGGTAAATATACATTCAAAGGGAAAGAAGTTGGTTTAATGATTCTACAGAGAAGCACCATACAGAGGTTCTACAGCTACAAGCTAAGTTATATCAAGCCTTTATCCCACTGTGGGCCAAATGAGCCAATGATCAAACAGTATCAAAATACTAAAGAATGAAAACATTAAGGAAAGATGAGATTCATCATTTTCCCATAAACAGAAAGCTAATTCTCACACAAATGTAGGTCCCATTTCAATGATAAAGCTATGCCATCATCTTAGATACTCCCAGTGGTTTGTACCCTCAATATCCCAATTTGTATCCTCTTGCCAAAATAACTAATTCAAAACACCAAGTTTTACTGCAAACAGATCCAGTCAAGGCATTAATATACCCCACACTTTTAATTCAAGTATATTTCAAAGTTTGCACTTCATAAACTATCTTCAGAAGTTCAGATGTCCAATAGTATAGTGCAAGGACAATAAGCTATCTTGAACATATAGAAGTATTCCATGTGCTCCACTTTATTTATTTGTCTTCAAATTTGTATTATCATTACAATTTTTTTGATCTCAAATCTCTGTTCAGTAACATTGTACAACAAAATTCTTGTTGTTTTTTTAATTACACTGGAGGGTTCTTAGGACTATATCTAATGCAGAACCTAATAATGGGTTTAGTAAACATGACAAAAGAGGGTTGTCGGGGTCCCGAGCCTGACTTGTGATTTTCTTGAAGATAGAATTGAGAGAATAGGAGAAACAGAGAGAATTTGGGAAGGATCAGACAGAATAAGGGAGAATATCAAAGAGAAAGATAGGGAGATAGACATGAGATAGAGAGAATTAGAGAGAACCCGAGAGAGAAAATGGGAGAATTTCAGAAAGAAGGGAATAACTTTTCAATTAATCAAAAGCATAATCTCGGTCAAGAGTTGTACAGCCTTATATAGAGGCTATTCCACCACTTTAACAGAGCAGTTTCCACTCCACCACTAGAGGTAACTTCTCCTAATCTATCCCACAACTGTAATTAAAGCAATAACTAACCTATTACACAGACTAATACAATCTGTAAAATTAAAAATTATTAACCTAGATCGTGACATTCCCTCCCCCTTAAAGATTTCTTGTCCACAAAAATTCTCAGCAGCTGGTCCTTCATCCCACCCCTGTAGCATCTTTGCCGCCTCCTCCTCCCAATCCTTCCATGCACAGTAATTGCCTTTTGCACTGGTGCCCTGGACTAAATTTCTCTCCACACCTGTAGCACAACCTAGCTATCTCCTTTGATCCATGGACAAGGATTTGACTGGAGTAATAACCCTAGGGCTCCATCCTGATGTTGCAGACTCCAAAATCTCTTCCAATGCTGACTTGTCAATGGTTGAATTTCCACTGGAAGGTGGTGCCTTTTAAGGATTGCTTCCAAGGCCATCCCTTGTAACCTTGCCTTCTCAGCGGCCTGCTTAACAGGCTGCACCATCTTACCTGTGGGCCTCAGTTCATCTTTTAAGCCGCTCACAAAGGCTGAGGGACCTCAGTTCCTCAAAACGGACCTGGCAGTCTAGTACCAATCCTTCCTGTTTCAACTTATTGAACTCCTCAATTGTATCAGCTATAGATTTCTCCCAAACCTGTCACAGAGGTCTTCCACAAATTTGGTCCAGTTTGCCTCCACCCTCACCTTGTTCCACCCCTGAAGTATGGGAATTTCCAGCCTAGGTAGAGGTGTATGTTGGTGATTTGGGTGGGATCCCCTTGCCTGGAATGCCGGGTCTATTACCGGTTGTTCCTCATCTTCCTGTGAAGTGGAAGCATGAGGAGGAATGCCTGCTCATGTCAAGATTGGTTCTGACATGGCTCTTGGAGGAAAATCTTCCAGCAAGCTTGCCTGGGCTTCTTGGAAAACATCCTCAGGAGCCCATCCAACCTGTGGCTGATGTTATCCAACTGCTAGCCCATGTTAGCTACTTCCTTCTCCAGTGATTGCACAGCCTCTCTGGTGGCGGCATTGGTGGCTGTGTTCTCCTCCCGGCACCCAACTCTTACCGAGTATGCCGCAAACCCATCTCCATGGCCTCCAGCCTTGTTTCTAACTGGTTCGTGCGGGTTCCCTCTGCCATTTCCTCAGTCGATTTCTTTCAACCTCACCCTGAACAGCCAACATAACTGCATCTAAATTACAGTCACTGCCTTTGAACTGCTTCCAGGAACCAGCTTGTCCTGCTCGCCTGCAAATTCTTGAGTGAAAATGTCTAGATCCAGCCAAGAATTAGCACTCTGATACCAATTTGTTAGGGTCCCGAGCCTGACTTGTGATTTTCTCAAAGATAGAATTGAGAGAATAGGAGAAATAGAGAGAATTTGGGAAGGATAAGACAGAATAAGGGAGAATATTAGAGAGAGATAGACAAGAGATAGGGAGAATAAGAGAGAACCCAAGAGAGAAAACGGGAGAATTTCAGAGAGAAGGGAATAACTTTTCAATTAATCAAAAGCATAATCTCGACCAAGAGTTGTACAGCCTTATATAGAGGCTATTCCACTACTTTAACAGAGCAGTTTCCACTCCTCTGCTAGAGGCTATTGCTCCTAAAATATCCCACAACTGTAAATAAAGTAATAACTAACCTATTACACAGACTAAAATAATCTGTAAAAATAAAAATTAAAAATTACTAGCCTAGATCGTGTCAAGGGTAAGCCTGTAGCAACTGTGGTGTAACTCCTTAGTGACTTGAGAGATTCAAGTTGTAGAAATAGCCTCTTTGCAAAAACAGCAAGGCGAAGGCTGAGTATAAAACAACCCTTCCCCAATCTTTGAAAGTGGGGAGTCTTGTACATTGGAATTTCCTTTTCAGTAAATGCAACAAAAAACACAATGAATTTACTAAATGTATTTCCAAAAATGTAACCTCAAATAAAACCCATGGAATTGGAAATAGTGAAAAGAAGAAGCAGCATTTAGCAACATCATTCCACTTAGTACAACATACAGACTATTCAAATCAGATAATAAATCTAGTCATCATACATCATTAATTGTGAAACTATAACAATAATTGTGCAGTAAAGAACAAACAACTATTTTGAAAGGTATCTACACAAGCACAAAAAGAAAATTCAGTGCATTTAAGCATCAGCTGTGCCACTCGATAGAAGTACACTTCCCTAGAATTAACTGTATCCGCAGCCCAGAACCCACCATATAATTTTTTTTAACACGTAAGAGAATTACCTGGGTTGGGGTAAGAACAGGAACCCGAAGAGCCATAGCCCAACGAAGTTCACGTATATCTCTCAATCTCTTCCAGTCTAGCATCCCTGATGCCCAGCACCGTGTTGTCCAATCAATAGCTTTCTTTGACCACAGCCTTCTGATAGCATCCTTTTCCAGGGGTCCAACTTGTGCGCCTTCCTTGTCAACATACATCCATTCCTTAAGTGGCTCCATGAAAGCAGTAGCAGCTATCAAATTGGATTGCAAAGGAATAGCTGTTCTTTCTGAAGCTTCATGAACTACTGTCAGCAGATCAACAGCTAGTACACACCCTCCAACTAGTACAGAAGCCTCTACATTTGATAGAACTTTCATTAAAACCTGCAAATATAGCCAACAATACAGTAAGTGCGGAGTTATGATGATGTAGTTCTTACTTCTCACACTTGCTACTTCCCTTCAACAGGCATTTTACAATTTCAACCAGTTCCATGTGTAGCTGTTAATTCAACCAGATGTGTCTTGACGGTACACATTAGAAGAGCAGTGCATATATATGTCTACACTACCAAGTTTCATTTGAGATGGGAGACTGATCTAAAAGGATCTAGTTTGCAACTACGAAATTAGAAAAATCTGGTTTGATGGATAGAGAAATTTCCAAGCAGATATAGATGAAGGACATGAACAGTGTTATATGGCAAACCTAATCAACTAAGGAAGAAAGCATCAACTTGTTGGGCTTGATAGATTTAGAAATAGAAGAGAGAAAGTGCTTCCTATCCTCACCCTACTAGTTCCCATGAAGATGAGTTCACAGCTCAGTGAGCTCACCTCATTTTACTGAGAATTATAGCCATGAGTCAGCTTTGAGAGAATCAAGGTCCAGGTGGCATAAATAAAGGGAGAATGCTACACCGTAACTATGACAGTTAAACATGAACAACAACTACCATTTGATTTCAATCACATCTATGATATCGCAAGTGCATATACCAAGGCACTTTATTTTTATTTTTTTGCTAATAAGGCTTTTTTTAAAGTACCATTCACACATATTTCATTCTGTCAGCTATCAATCAAAAGCATGTTTTTTTGGGCAGGACATTAGAGAAATGCACTCACCAGCGAATCTTTTGCTTAGTTTTGATAAAAAGATGGTTTCACATGACACAAGTAAAAATAGGGGGAACACTTTATGAAAAATATGCAAAAATGAGAAGTAAACAAGGATACAAGGATGGTTGTCCAGATAAACTGGCTTTGGTACATGCCATGCACCTTTTCTGTTGGCTTAATCAAAGTTCAAACACAACATAATATTTATGTAAACTAACTAGTTCCATTCAAATAAAAACCTCATATAGATAAAAATTGGATGTGAAACAATTACTAGGTGTTTCTGGACTAGAGTGTACCTAAAATAAAATCTAATAATTAAGGAGGAAGCAGGATATAACCCTGTAATGGTTTCTGACACCTGGACAAAAACATGCATCAGATGTGGTACCAAACATCGGGGAATTAGTAGGCTGGAATCTTATAACATGGTTATGAGGTTAAAAACCTAGTGGCATTGTTGAACCGAAGCAAAACAAAGTGCTCATCTCACTCATATGGACATATATTTCCTGTTCATCTATCTGCTTGCTCAACAATACTCTGAAAAACAGTTTGTTTGCATGACAAAGACTGGTTGTTTTCAGCAGCCTCTGCCACCACTCCACTCCATATAGAAGAGAGATGGGAAATCTTCCAAGAGCAAAAGAGAATGAAATGTACTAAATGGAAGTCAAAATGGGCTACTTCCAGACAAAAAGCATGCTTCACTTACCCTTTTCTAATACATGATGCCTAAATTAATTCTAAAACATGGACTGGACCACATGCAAAATGAAACATACATAACACAAAATTCTAGAATCATAATAACTGGAGGAGGTTATTTATGCAATAGAAATCGGTGATCAGTTATTTAAACTCTGAATGGGAAATAGAGCTTTATAGGTCCCATAACATGAGCAAAAATGATTTCTCTATGCAAGGTCAAGGATGTACCTTATGACAAAACAACCCTTTTTCTCTGTAATTTTTTTTAAATGGAATAACACATGAAAGTATACAAGCACAGTAAAAATGCAAAGAGGAAAGAAATTCACAAAAAAGGACATTAGCAAAGTCAAGAAAGAAAAAATCTGCAAGTAATCTTCCATCAGTAACTTTGCTATGTCCACCCTAGCAAAATACTAAAGAAAAGAAGTTTGGCTATAGCAATGTCTCATTCTGTATATATCATACAAAATTCAAGTGACAGAGAATTGGTTCCATATATAAAATACAAAGTTCAATGACACAGAAATGGTTGGCCACTCAAGTAAAAAGGAAAAATAAACAGAGAAGGAGATAAGCATGTAAACACAATTTAAGACACATGAAACATATGCTGCGACATAGGGAGTCCCAAAAAAGGTGCACCATTAGCATGCCTGGTTGTAATGCAGTTTCATGTATCCTGAAGCATTGAAGTGATTCAAAACCTCATGACCAACACACATCCCTTGAAAGGAATATTATCTATGAAATAAATAAGCTAATAAAGAAGTGACAAACAAAGAAGCAAGGAACACATCCACGAACCAGTTGGAAGAATGGGATGGAAGCATGAAACAATTTTTTATGTACCTTCAGAAGTAGAAGAAGGCGATGCCTCAAAGCTTTATCATCAGTCCTATCCAAAAGAACTGTAATATGCGCTGTGCCTTCAAAAGGGCCGATTGTTCCATAATGTTGCTCATATACAATTGCCATTGCCCTTGCACACAGCTCTCTGACTGAAGAGCCTCCCCCTCCCCCAAAACCATCCAATCTTCCCATGTCGCACCAATCATCAGATGCGCCCATTTCATCAGGAACAGCACCATCTACAGTAAGTCCTATGTCTGCATCACACAGGAAGCGATGATACAAGGCTCTAAAGAAAGCAACTGGGTCACGCAATGGAAAATCCTGGGCCCTGCCACTGCTTCCACTCTCCAGCAGCAAACGCAAGTAATATTGGCCCACACAGACTTCTTTTGACAAGCTACGGTAGCTAACAGAAAACTCAGTATAATTCCATGATATCTGAGGAACACTATCTTGCCCAGTCATAATCTCCACAGCAGACCCTCCAGGAACAATATCTTCTGTGCGTTCCTTCTCAACATCTAAGTTATGAACCTCCGCCTGCAAAGCCTGTCTCAACTCCTGCCGGGTCCTCTCATTCCATATCAAATCTGCCCGGTTATGATCAAGACTAAAAGCTCGCCAAAATTCAGGCCAGTTACAAAGTAGCCTGCCAGAACCAACAGGTGTGTTCTCCACAACAACCTGAGCAGGAGCAGGAACACTTGCATTTTGTAAACCAACCACATTAGAGTCAGAATTAACTGGACTTGAAGCATCCAATTGAACAGAAGCAGAAGCATTCACTGATTGAGGACCTGACGAAGCTATAGTTGTTGAATAATCCACTTGTGGAGCACCTGTGGAAGGCAATTCACTAGGCAAGTTATCACCTGAATAAACTGGATAAGAGCTTGTGGCAGGAACCTGTGAGGAAATTGGATCTGCCGTAGGTTTTTGGGAGCTATCTGAACCCTTCAAACCACCAGCACTTGTCAGCCGGCCTGGATCACCTTCAAAGTTACTAACTGGAGACATGGGGGGACCCTGGGAAGTTATTCCTTTTCCTGAACCCCTCCTCCTCTGCTGAAGCAATCGTCTCTGTCTTCTACTCAAGGACGACGATCCTTCTTGACTAGATATAGTTTCTGCACCTTCAGGAGAAACCCCATCTGAGCGTGTATGCAGATAAGCAACAAGCCCAGGAGGAAGCACTCTAGACAGCAAGTCAAGAGCAGGTTGATAAGAATCTGCCCAAAGAGCAACAAGCTGTCGGCTAATTTCACGACGTTCACCAGCAGGAAGGAAAAAAGCATGTAGCAGATGCCGCAATAAAGCTCCATCACGTAAAGCAGCACCACGCATGGACTCTGCTGCAATTGCATCTTCTTCTGCAATTGTGCGCATGATCACAGCAACTGTCTCTCTTACACTTTCAGCAGGATGACCAAACAGTGCAAACAAGCGACGTCGCAAGCCTGCAACTTGGCGTAACAATTCAACAAAAACAGTATATTGAGTAGTTTCACCAAGTGGTTCACAGATCATTGCCTCAAGAACTTCCACAACAGACATTGATAACAAAGGCGATATAGACATAGGTTTTAGTCTGTTGACAAGGATAATAACATTGCTAATATTAGCAAATAATACAGACTTTGTGTGCATAATTGTAGCATGCCACTCTCCTTTTGTGTCTGTCTGTATATTCATATCACCAGGACCACCACCTATAAGCACTGCAATTAATCCAGCAGCTTCAGCAGCAACCCCTTCTGAACCATTTCTAAGTAAACCCATTATTCTTCCAACAGCAGCTGGGAAAGCCATCACATGTGACGCAGCACTTCTTGATACCAGCAGTCTGCGCAAACATGCAATGAAACCCATCACAGTTGCAGCTGCTTTAGGAGAAGGGGGAGGCAAGGGAGGAGACTCTGGGGGGAGATTCGGCGCAGCTGGGAGCATTGTGATCAAAGCCATCAAAGTCACTTCAGGTACTTCAATGTTAGGAGGCACTCCACTATAAGGAATACATGCATTGAACTCTCTTATTCTACGCCACAACTTAGCTCTTGATCCAGGAATGGAACCTCCTTCAGCCACAGCATCCTTGGCAACAGCTGCCAAGTGTTTCAAATGCATATTTGTAGTTTCCATGTCAGCAACAGGACGTTGTCCAATAGAAATTTGTTTCATTTGCAAATGAACTCTCCCACAAGGTGGATCAATTCGATGACCAGGCATTGTTAACCTTGGGAGTACAGGTACTGGGCATTGACCCTGCACAAGTGAAAATACACATGTAAACCACATTTTCTGAAACAATACTCATAAGTATGACCAGAAAAACTCATAAGTTGTAAGATACAATTTATCACAATAAAAATATGCATTTATCATCTAAACTATCCAATCTCACAAAATAAATCCAAATTATTAACCAGAATAGTGCACATCTACCTACTTCTGTTTGCAACACATCCCGAACTGCTGCAAGCAAGCTATCACGTGATGTGCTAGCATAAACCTGGGAATCAACCTTAACAGTCAGCAGGTTACAAATATACAAAAACATATTAGAATGCTGGGCAAGTATGTACACAACATGTGCAAAGTATGAGCATAACTGAGATTATAATGTTATGGTAGATGTGTAGCCACATAATAAAAGACAAGATTAGAAATGAGGTTATATGCAATAAGGTCGGAGTGGTGCCGATTGAAGATAAGGTGCACAAAACACAATTAAGATGGTTTGTGCACGTGAGAAATCTGAGGACAGTGGATGGAATAGAAAACATTTATAACAAACAAGGTAGAGGAAGACTAAAGAAACTTAGTAGGAAACTCTTTTAGTATGACATGGAGTATAATGACATCATAAAAATAAATATGCTCATGGATTGAGATGATTAGTGAGCTAGAGTTCATATAGCTAACCCACCTAGTGGGAGTAAGGCTTACTATTATTATTAAAATATAGATATGCATAACAAACAGGAAAGGGGTAAAAGTTTCTTACATGAATTGGGCATCCATCACTAAATTCAATTGCAAACATCTGGGGCTCCTCAGCAAATCGAACAAGAGAGCTGACTGCAGATAAAGGACGGACAATAACGGCCTGCATGCATGCAACAGCTATAAACACTATGTAGTCCAAATTTTTTTTTTTTTTTTTTCCTTTTCACTCAGACAAGTAAGACAATAGAAGAGACCACCAAAGACAAAGCCCAATACAAAACACCCAGCTCAACTGCTTGCAGAAAGCAAAGCAAAATAAAAAATAAAAAAAAACATAACAGCTCATCCAGAAACTGAGAAAAAGACAGAACAGAAATCAACAAGAACAAGATAACTAGGAGAGGAATGATAGAGCCTTTGAAGGAGTTGATCATTCCATACATTTGCTCAGAACCTCAAAAAATTGCAACTGAAAAATTGCAACACAAACACCAATGTGACATGCAAATAGCCAACTGGATCAGGGTTTGTCCAGACTTGAGAAATTATATTATCTGCATCATCAGAGCACTGGGATTTAAAAATATTCCAGGCACACTCTAATTTTTTTCAACATATTCTGGTTTCACCCACCAACTCTGTTGTCACGAAATGACCGGTCATTCCCGCATTTATTTCCGTTGCATTTTTTAAATTCCAGCATTATTGTTCAGTAGTAGCTGGTAGGTTAAAACGCTGCCATTTTGGATGATTAGGCGTTAGCTGAATTAAGGTGGTGATCGGCTGGGTAGGAAGAAGACAAAAAGGAACATAGTTTGTTAGAAGTTGTACCAAGTGCGGGCCCACCTCTGACAAGGGAATATCCCTCCAAACGGCCTATATTTCTGTACCCCTCCATTGTGAGGAAATCATGAATGAGAATTATCAGAATCTGTTTCCTTCCTATTTCTCTCTCACTCTCTAACCTCTCTTCTCTACTCTCACTCAACCACTAACCCTTCACGGAATTCTTACCGGAGAAAGGATCAATTCCTTCCTCAAGAGCGGGGTTGTGACATCTTGGTATCAGAGTAAAGATACTCGGCCAAAGCTCGGTGACTTAGAACAATGGCGGAAGGGACTCACATGAAAGACATGGAGACGCGGCTCCAACAGCTGGGAGCGATAGTGACCGAAATCCAGAATAGAATGGATAGGACGGAGTTGGAAGCTAACAGAAACCATGAGGCAGTGATCGCCATGGACCGAAGGATGGAAGACTCTATGGAAGGGCTTGAAAGGAGATTAGAAGGGTCGATCGCACGGGTGCGAGAAGAGCTGGGAGCTCAAATCCAGCAGTTCATGGTGATGTTTACCCAACAAAACCGGGTCAGGTTAGCTCCAGACTTTCCACATAGAGGGGAGAATGAACCTCTCCTACAAAGGGTTATGATTAACCCGGAAGAAAGAGGTCAGGAGGAGTTAGAAATAATAGGAGGAGAAGAGCAGAACCACCACCCTCCAGGATTTCCTATGCCTTGGATGGAAATTCCGGTATTCGAGGGGATACATCCTCGGTGGTGGCTGAGGAAGTGCGAGAGATTGTTCGAATGGTATAACGTACCCAGAATGCAGAGGGTGGGCTTAGCCGCTGCATACTTCAATGAGATGGTAGACGCATGGTTCCAGGGGTGTTTGAGTTTAAGGAGAGAATACACCTGGGAGGAATTCCTTGAGAAGTTATGTGAACGCTTTGGGGAAAGAAGTGTGGCAGACACCATCGAAGAATTCAATAAGCTGCTGCAGACTAGGAGCGTGGGAGCCTATCTTAAGAAGTTCGAGGAGCTTAGATCGTATATGGTTAGTCATAACCATCACCTCTCAGAAACTTATTTTGTATCAAGCTTCATGAGTGGACTGAGTGAGGAACTCAAACCAATGGTTAAGATGATGAAGCCGCAGACAGTTGAACAAGCTTCAGAAAGTGCTCGCTTACAAGAAATGATGGTGGAGGCCTTGATCAAGAAGCAAAGACAACTACCCAGAGGAGCTAACACAGGAACAGCTGGTATGGGGCAGAAGGGGTACACTCGTGACGCTAACAGAGGAAACACTGGAGGAAAGCCAATTACAGGTACGAGCTCCATTCCCTATGGGGAGCAGCTACGTGAACAAAGAAGGATGGCTGGCTTGTGCTTCAGGTGCGGGGTAGATATCACCCGGGCCATCAGTGCAAGAGGCAGGTCCTACTGTTGGAAGGAGAAGAAGAAGGGGAGCAGGATGAAGTCAAAGAAGAGGGTGATGAAGAGGACAATGGAGAGATCTCCATACACGCCTTAAAAGGGGTGGCCGACAACAAGATTATCAAGGTGGGAGGCCAAGTTAAGGACTACAACCTCATGATTTTAATTGATAGCAAAAGCACTCATAGCTTCCTCGATGAAAACACAGTTGAGAAGTTGAAATGCCCGCTCACAGGAACCACCCCCCTGAGCGTGACAGCTGCCAACGACCAAAGGGTGCTGAGTAATTTTACCTGCAAAGGCTTCTGCTGGGAAATGCAGGGGGAGAAGTTTGAGACAGACCTGAGGTTGCTTCAACTGGGAGGGTGCCATGTGGTCTTAGGAGTGGATTGGATGAAGGGGGTGAGCCCCATCAGCTTCGATTTCAATAGGATGGAGGTGTCATTTGAAAAAGATGGTAGGAGGATGACACTGACCGGGAAGAACGAGATGGGGGTTTGTAAAATGATATCAGGGAGGAGGCTGTAAAGAGTGTTGAAGAGCAAGTGGAGTCAGATAGCTCACCTCTTCTCAGTGGTAGCAGCCGAAGGGGATCACACAGAAGCCGCGATACAAGGGAAGGTGGGGTTGACAGTAAGCACACCCCAGGGAATGCAAAACCAGGTATGCCACTCGGACGCCCTTAATAAACTGTTGGTGGATTACAAGGATCTCCTTAGAGAACCAAAAACTTTACCCCCTACCCAAATGTTTGACCATAACATTAATCTCAAACCAGGTGCCGAACCCATCAATATTAGAGCATAGGGGTGTTCGCGGTGCGGTTTGGCCGGTCTGAATCATTTTCAGCACGCCAAACCGTTAGTGCGGTTTTTCAACCAAACCAAACCGCGGTCTGGTTTAGTGCGGTTTACCGCGGTTTGAAATGCTATTTAAAATCACTAAAAAAGATATTTAAAAATGGTAAATAAAGACACAAATATTGATAAATAAAGACAATTAAATGTAAATAAATAGGAACAAAAAATAAAGACAAAATAGTGTAAAAAATAAATAGGATGGGCTGCCAATTATTAGATTTTTATAATAATAATTTTTTTATAATTTTTTTTATTATTTTCTTGAGCGGTTTGGTTTAAAACCGAACTGCAAACTGTCCAAACCGCAAACCGCGCGGTTTGGACAGAATCTAAACCGTTTTCGACCGCCAAAAAAAAAAATCGATCAGATCGATTTGGTTCGGTTTGGTTTGGTTTGGCCGGTTTCCGCGGTGCATCGGTTTTTTTGAACACCCCTATTAGAGCATACCAATACCCTCCCAACCAAAAGAACGAAATTGAAAAAATGGTGAGAACCATGCTTGAACAATCCCTCATTAGACCCAGCCAAAGTCCATTCGCTTCCCCCGTCCTCCTAGTAAAAAAGAAGGATGGAACATGAAGATTTTGTGTTGATTACCGGCAACTAAATGCCATGACTATTAAAGACAAATTTCCCATACCCTTAGTGCAGGACCTACTAGACGAACTTAACCATGCCAAATTCTTTCCTAAGCTGGATCTAAGGGCAGGAAACCACCAAATTAGGATGAAGATTGAAGATATACCAAAAACAGCCTTCAAAACCCACCATGGCCACTTTGAGTTCCTAGTGATGCCCTTCGGGCTCACAAATGCCCCGGCAACCTTCCAATCCCTCATGAACAAAATTTTTGAACCCTACCTCCGCAAGTTTATATTGGTTTTCTTTGATGACATACTTGTTTACAGCCCTACATTCGACCAACACCTAGCCCACCTCAAAATTACCCTTGAAATCCTGAGGACCCACCAGCTTTTTATTAAGGAATCCAAATGTGCTTTTGCCCAAAGGCAGGTGAAATATCTCGGGCACCTCATATCAGATGGCAAGGTTAGTACCGATCCCAGGAAGGTGGAAGCAATGCTGTCTTGGCTGAGGCCCACATCCCTGAAGGCCTTGAGGGGATTCTTAGGACTGACCGGGTATTATCGTAGGTTTGTGCAAAACTACGGAATTATCAGCAAGCCACTGACCAATTTACTGAAGAAGGGAGGATTCAATTGGGGGCAGGAGGTAGAAGAAGCATTCGAGAACCTTAAGGGGGCTATGAGCAGAGTACCGGTGTTGGGCCTCCCAGATTTTGACAAGCCTTTCACTCTAGAAACAGATGCTAGTGGAACCGGGGTCGGGGCAGTGCTGGCTCAAAAGGGAAGACGACCCCTAGGCTTCCTGAGCCAAGTGTTGAGTCCAAAACACTTAGGACTCAGCATCTATGAAAAGGAACTTCTAGTTGTACTCATGGCGGTAGACCGTTGGAGGCACTACTTGGAGGGCAACAAGTTCATCATAAAAACGGACCACGAGAGCTTAAAATTCCTACTGTAACAAAAGCTCCAAACGCAACTACAGAAGAAGGGAATGACCAAACTAATGGGTCTGCATTACAGAATTCAATACCGGAAGGGAAAAGAAAATAGGGTAGCTGATGCACTATCCAGACGTCATGAGAAGGGATACTTAGCAGCCATAACCACCCTGGTGCCTGAATGGTATCAAGAAGTGATTGACAGCTACGAAGGAGACTGCAGAATTAAGTCAGTGGTGGAAAAACTGACGATGGGAGCCCAGGAGGTAGAGGGCTACACCCTAAACCAAGGGTTGCTGAGGTTTCGCGGGAGGATTGTGATTGGACAAAATCCAAGGATCAAGGAAAGGATCTTTCAAGCACTACACAAGTCGCCGCTGGGAGGACATTCGGGAGAACAGAATACTTACCTCCGGGTTAAGCAAGTGTTCCAGTGGCCGAGAATGAAGACAGAGATTAAGGAGCTGGTCCGAAGATGCGACACATGCAGGAGGTGTAAGTCAGAGACAGTGGCCTACCCGGGGTTACTATAGCCCCTACCCATCCCAGACCAGGCCTGGACTAGTGTCTCGATAGACTTTGTGGAAGGGCTTCCTCGATCAGAAGGGAGGGACAACATCCTAGTCGTAGTTGACCGGCTAACTAAATTTGCCCACTTCATCGGGCTGACCCATCCTTACACGGCTCAAGATGTAGCTAGGGTCTTCTTGGATAGGGTGATCAAATTGCATGGGGCTCCTAAGGCTATAATCTCTGATAGGGACAAGATTTTTACCAGCTTGATGTGGCAGGAGCTAATGAAGTCCCTTGGAACAAAACTAAATTTCTCCACCGCATATCACCCCCAATCCGACGGGCAGACCGAGAGGGTGAACCAGAGCCTTGAAACATACCTGAGGTGTGTCTGTTTGCTGCAGCCCAAGGAGTGGCATAAGTGGTTGTCACTAGCGCAGTGGTGGTATAACACCAGCCACCACTCGTCGATCAAGATGTCCCCTTTTGAGGCCTTATTCGGGTACAAACCACCCATTCTGCCAGCAGTAGGAGGAAGCTCTAATGTGGCCTTAGTGGAGGAATATTTGCAACAAAGGAGGGAGATGACACAGCAGTTGAAGCAAGAGCTAGCCTCGGCCCAAAACCGCATGAAGCAGAACGCGGACCGAAGGAGAAGCGAGAGGGAGTTCGAAACAGGGGATCAGGTGTATCTCCGACTGAGGTATAGCCACCTAAAGTCAAGTTCTCGAGGGAAGGTCACTAAACTTAGCCCCAAGTATTATGGACCATTCCCTATTGAGGCCAGAATCGAGAAGGCAGCTTATCAATTGAGGCTTCCCCCAGGGTCACAAATTCACCCTGTTTTCCATGTTTCACTCTTAAAAAAGTTGGTAGGAGTTCAACCCACAAGTTCAGTACTACTAGCCCATCCCAAGGAGGTCAGTGCAAGGACCGAGCCAAAGGCTGTTGTCGATAGGCGGGTGATATACAAGCACGGGGCGCCACTCATCCAGGTATTGGTCAAATGGTGAGTGCACACTTCAGAAGACAGCACGTGGGAATACCTACCGGAATTCCTCAATCAGTTTCCACAAGCGGCCAGCCTCCTTAGCATTTCTCGAGGACTAGAAATGGCTAACGGTGGGGGAGTTGTCACGAAATGACCAGTCATTCCCGCATTTATTTCCGTTGCATTTTTTAAATTCCAGCATTATTGTTCGATAGTAGCTGGTAGGTTAAAACACTGCCATTTTGGATGATTCGGCGTTAGCTGAATTAAGGTGGTGATCGGCTAGGTAGGAAGAAGACAAAAAGGAATATAGTTTGTTAGAACAGGTGCGGACCCACCTCTGACAAGGGAATATCCCTCCAAATGACCTATATTTCTGTACCCCTCCATCGTGAGGAAATCATGAATGAGAATTATCAAAATCTGTTTCCTTCCTATTTCTCTCTCACTCTCTAACCTCTCTTCTCTACTCTCTACTCTCTACTCTCTATTCTCTACTCTCACTCAACCACTAACCCTTCACGAAATTCTTACCGGAGAAAGGATCAATTCCTTCCTCAAGAGCAGGGTGATCAATTCCTTCCTCAAGAGCAGGGTTGTGACATCCATGTGCAAGCATACAGGTGAAGGAACAAATATATGCCCATTATCTGTAGTTAATGCAATGCATTTCAGATGGTTTGCATATATATTCCATTACAAGGCCCAACCACAGGACACCCAGCCCAGGGCTATGAAGGATAAAAAAGCAGGTAAGCCTATGAGCAAAAACATTGTGCATGTTTTTAGATCTGCATTCATTCTTTGGACTCCAGTGCCTTTGATTTTTGGGAAGCAACCAACAAACAGCATTTATAGTTTGTGACATAATATCCTTGCACACCAGCACATAAATCTGGCACGATAATCCTAGGGAAAGAACCAAACTTGCACCAAGAAACATGGGTAGAAATAAATGGATCTATCATAGGTGTAGGACAAATCTAAGACCTCCAAGGGAATAAATTGCAACATCCATTCACAGAGAGATGTCAGAATTAAGAACACGTGAAATGTCAGAAATAAGAACATAAAAAGGATCAGCAGTAAGAATCAATGGCGTTTATTATATCAGCTAGTAGCATCTGAGAGATACAGGCATCTCAAAAATGATACTTTCTTTTCTTAACAATTTCTTTAAATTCCTCTAAAAATGACGACAGTGTAGAAAGACCTAATGAGAAAATATATACCCTTAGTCAACAGGCTAGGGTGCAGAATTCCATCTTTTTAATTGTCTCAAAAGTATAGGTTGCATTTTAATCTAATAGAAGGATCAAACTAACAAGCCACATGATGAAACTTTGGGAGAGGAAAAATGAGCAAAGGTTAAAGAGAGAAATTAATGTTTTTGAAAACCAATTTTGTTTTATGCTTGGTGGGTTAATAGAAGCCATATACTCATTGAGACACTTAATGGTAAGTCCAATGATAAACAAAAATATTAGCATATGGTATTTATAGACTCAGAAAAAGCTTATCATTGTTGTTGTAGTAAGTACTTACCCATTTCCAACAATACCTACTTAATTTCCATGATACATCATGTAAGGGAAGGAATTAAGTCTTGCTAAGTAATCAATTAGAAATGATAGAATACCTACTTAATTTCAATGATACATCATGTAAGGGATGGAATTAAGTCTTCCTAAGTAAACAATTAGTGGAGATGAACATACACCCCCTACCCACAACAACTTCTGCATTTTCTCAAAGTGGATGATAACATTTCAGGGACCATAACTTCAGGCATGATAATCTATTTGGGCTAAAACACAATTAGCTCCTACTTGTAGCAGTTTGTGTTGTAGAGGCACAGAAAGTAATACTAGAAAAAGATGCAGTTGTTCGAACATCTAAAACCAGATAGAAAAACTATATTCCAGCTTCCTTTATATGCACTGGATTTTGATTTCTTGTAGGACTACCATAATCCTAGACTGACACAACGTTCAGAGAGTCAGAATAATGGAAAATTTTGCAGATTTGATTCTAGAATTGGAGGATAAAGTTTACACCAAATAAACTAAAAACTAATTCAGGCTCAGTTTATCATACACCACATCTCTTTACCTGTTAAGACTAACATGAACACAATGTCAGCAGAGTCCACATATCAGAAAACATGAGAATTATATTTTGCAAGTGCTTCTCAACTGTTAAACACCATAATTGTATATGCACCAGAGCATAACACCATAACTGCTTTTTTCTGCAGGAATAGATATCTACGGGCATAATACAATCCTTAGTACCAACTTCAATAATTGAGAAGACATGCATATATAGATATTGATAAGTAATGCTTGAGAAGAAATTTGGGTACTTCTCAACTGTGTGAACAAAAGACCTCACTCACACTCCACTCCAAAAGACAACAATCTGGATATATAATTAAATCCAAACTAATGCAAACACCATTGGAAGCATGCATAAGCAGAACATTTGGCATGTGCACAAGAAGGAAGCTCTAATACTGTGGCATCTTTCTAAAGCCTATATAGAATATGTAATCAGCTTACTTCATAGTTGTCTGGTCGCCTTTCAACAAGTGATACCCTTGTAAGAATGAGTTGACGAGATACAGCATCACCTTGTTCCCCAAGTCCTCCCTTTGGTCCAATTCCCAAACTCAAACCCGAAACATTTAAAGTTCCACGAGCAGCAGATCGCAATCTTGTTACAGCCCAAGCACCACAAGGAGTTTCTTCTGCCCGAACAGCCTCCTTGGCTTCACATGACGTGTCCAAAAATTAACAGAAAGCATCAAAAAACAAAATTAGGAGGAGAAGATAAATTTTTGGCATAATAAAGAGAAAGGAAGAAGAATGAGTGAATTAATGAGCATAAAATTTAAATCAGCAAAAAAAAGCATAAATTTTAGTATTAGGATACCCCGTCTTTTAATATACTCAGCAGGAGTGAGTAATTGGGAACTATCCATGGATAGTGACAACCCAACCATTGACTTTGCAGTTTTTGTCTGTGAAAAAATATTTAAGAGCATCAGATTGAGGCAGAGTAGTTTATAGAACAAAAATATGAATCAAGAAGGCAATTAGCTTCCTGCAGTGCTTATGCACTTAGAGTAGTAGGAGAGATAGCAGGTTATGGTTATATTGGAAACATGCAAGAGATAGTATTGAAACCATAACTAATTATCAGAGAGGAACACCTTACCAAATTGGATATGATAGCAGTGTTTGAAGTCCCTGAAGCAGCTTGAAAAGCTTTAGATTTTCTTCCATATGAAGGACAAAGAACAAAACCTCCATGCTCAACATTTTTCTTCCCATAAGTATCAGATAGCAATATTATTGCAGGTGAATCCATGTCTCTAAAATCCAAGCACCAACGAAGATCTCCAGATCTTAATTCAATAAGTTCAACTCCAACATAGGTAACTTTCATTTTCTGTAGAAACCATTTGTCCAGATGTTACTAGTGCAATAGTAAAATGATCAGCATAACCCATTTATTATTGGTTATTAATGCACCACAACTCAGCTATCCAGCAGAAACACTTAAACAGTTAATGATCAGCAGAACTTCATCACCGGCCACCACTAGTGGCGGTTTTTTCAGTTTTTTGTAATAAGAAAGAAAGTGGAGAAACCCTGGCCTAGTTAAAAATATAACCTAACTTGAGTTTAATTGATGGCATTTCGCCAAAATCTAGCGGATGGGGTGTCCGAGTAGAAAAGGTTAACTACAGACACCTCCAGGGACAAAAATAAAAATAGGAGGTCCGAGGGCTACCCCTTCTTTTTATTTCCATTACTAGTTAGGAGTTTAAAGGCTGTGGTGTATGGTCATCAAAAGCTTTTGTCCTATAACAGAAAATGGAGCAAACACACAACTAAACCTTACTGACATTTCAATTTTGGGTCTGATTTGATTTGATTTTGTTTCTTTTTCTAGATAAATGGAAAGCAAATATACCCAAAAGAGCCTAGAGACGAATTCTTTATAAAAAAAAAAAGAAAAGAAAAGCCTATATATCTGCAAACTAATACATTTATTTAGGTCCTCCTGGATTATCTTTTCAGCCAACCTAACACCTTGCATGTGGACAACAAGCTCTTCAAACTACTAGCTTTTTCAAAATAGTACTAGCCAGAAAACCCAAAAAAACAAAGAAAGGGCATTTACTTCAGACTGCATATGATGATATCAATTTGATATTGGGAGTTGAGCTAATCAAGTCAACATATATTCTATATTAGTAAAACTCAGGGACCAAGAACCGATATTTATCCACTGTATTAAGGTACTTGGAGACTTGGGGTAGAGGTTTGGAAAGGAAAAAAATAAAGCATAGTTGGAAAAAAATAGAGCATATTTTCTATATTAGTTTGGCTATTGACATAGATGGCTAAAGGTTTAGGATTCATGTAACTGACCATGCCTAGTGGGATTAAAGTTTGTGACTGTTGTATATTTTCAACTTTAGTTTCTTGAATTATTTTCCTAGGGTTTCTTTGATGCCATGACTAATAGCATTCAAGTTGCTATCCAATTGATTTGTGCATCTTTAGGCCTTTTATTCAGGTTTGTCTGGGTTATCTATCCAACCAAGCTAACTAACACCATGCACGTGAACAATAATCTCAACAAATCATGCGTTCTTTCTAATATTTATTGCCAATAGAGTTTTGTATTATCCAAATATACTTTGCATTCAATAGTGTGCTTCTGCTTTATGGTGCCTTTGTCCAGATTATGTTCTCATCAAGAAAGTAGTTACTCTAGATCACAGACATGACCTCACACAAACAGATAGTCCTAGGTTGCAATTAGGTGTTGTTTAAGAAAATTTACAGATTCTGGATCATCAAATAATCCTTCAAACCTAAGCCAGTTACCTAACTTGTACTTATTAATAACATAGCATCACAAAAGATATTGATGCTGAAGAAAAGTTAATACTTACATAAGGAACCCATTCCGAAGTTCTTCGGCGAAGATGAAGGACAGGAAATTCTGCAATTGGCCCAATCCTATTCCACCTTATTCTGTGCAACTCAGTCAAAATGCTCCCCTTGTACTTTGAAGAAAGCTTAATATTTTTGAACTTCCCACGGCCATCAGTTCGAACACTGATGTTAAATTCCTGCGAACTGTCATCCCTCCCTAAAATAGGTGCCGCCCCTTCAAAATCACTCCCCACGTCATAAGAATTTGTCACAGAGAGTGTCGAAGGGTCTAGTGTAATGATCGAGAAATTGGATATGCAGAGAATTCTCTTATACCGGCCTCGCCATGAGTGCTTAACCACCATGTACCGGGCCAGGTACTCCTGCTCTTCAACTGAGTTAGGATGTGGAGATGGGGCTGAGGTGGATGATTCTGGCGGAGGTTGGTGGTTATCGGAGGCGACAACATGTCGGCTTACAAAATCCATATGAGGAAGGTACGCGAGAGTGTGGGTTCGAGGCGGGCTAGGGCGGAGAAAAAACCATAGTCCCGAACCGGGCACCGCCGACGGCCCGCTCTGCCGAGACTGATTCGCCCCCAGTGCTTCACGTTTACGCTGAAAACTCTATTGTTAATCAAACCCAAACTCTATCCAACAAAACCCTATCTCTCATCAGTGATTCAAAGTATGAACAATTTGGAACCTTCACCACGCAAAATTCACCCAAGATTTCCCCTCGGAACGCTCTTCGCACTGCTCAAAGCAAACCCTAAGTAACAAAACTCTATCCCTTGCCCGAACTGATCAGCAGAAATCAAACCCTAGCCAAATTCGAACCGAATCAGCAAGACGGTCAGAAATCAGTGTAGACTAACGAACACATAATCAAACATTCGTACACAATATTCATATGTTTTCGCTACGTATGTGAAAATTAGCCTCAACCGTTCCCCTCACTGGCCAACGCAAGACCCTAATTATCGCCGCGACTGATCAATCGAATCAAAATGGCAATCAAACTTCGATCAACATCGGCAACGAAATGCAGACATCAGCAGATGCGAAAATGGATTATACATGCGAGTGGTTTGCGTCTGCTTGAGATCGGAGAATCGGGTAGCAGTGAAATTGGCGGAGGATCGGGGAGGGGAGAATAGTTCTTCAAATGGCGGTTGATCGAAGAGTGAAATGGGAAAGGATGGGAGGACAGAGAGACAGGGAGAGAAGGGGGTTGGGTTGGATTCGTGGTGGCTGGACAGTGTATAGTCTTACGAGCCTGTCATTTTAACTTGTGTCACGGCTGTTTCGATAAGCTCTTAATGGGCAAGAAAACAAAAAAACCAATACTAGGTTGATGACAAATTTGACAGTGCTTGTTGTTTTCATGGGGACTGAAATGTCTTTTGGCCACCCAAAATTGGTTCTGTCATCACATATTATAATCATTTTTTTTATAATTAGAGTTTAATTTCTTTTATGATAAAATTTGCACACATTATTTTCTTTTTGACCAATAATTATACATATTAATCTATAATTAAATATAAACTAATCAATTATTAACTTATTGTAAGAAATATTTGATCTCTCGTAACATTTGAGATGACATTTTTATATTGGTATATTATAATTTTTTATTGATTAGACACACAATATAATATATTTAATGTGAGAGTGTTATTTTTAAATATTTAAGTAATATTTATATTTTATGTATTTATTTATACATATATTTTATTGTAAAAATATTAATATGAATTATTTGGGGGTTTGAATCACTTTATAAAGATTGATTATACATTTCGAGCATACGTGGCAGCCATCCTACTCCTGATAAACATGACACATCAGAAAATAGACTATTAAATTATTAATAATGACTCTTTATTTTATAAATAAATTGCGGACACAATAACTAATTTAATTATAATTTTGACCCATTTAGACGTATGTTTTAAAATTAGCCTTACACCCATCTGACGTTTGAATGATGTAGTTTTGAGTAATCTTAAACTCTATTAAAATAAATTTAACAAAAAAATTAAAAGAAAAATAAAAACACTTCAAGTATCTTGACTTGGAAACTTGTGGTTTCTCAGGTTGAAACCCATGGATTAATCTATATTGCTAGAGAGATTTAATGAAAAGCTGATCAAAGGATACAAAATAACATAAATGTCCTCAGTTAAATTGTAAATTTGCTTCCCTTACCCCCCACCTCATCTCTCACATATCTCCCTCTCATGGTTGCCTCCAACAAGCATCAATTATTGCTGTATAGTTTGGCCACCTCGCCACCTTTATCTCGGTGCCTCACCTTACCATCCCATAGCAATGATCAACGAGGCGAGGCAAATGTGGCTGTCGACAAGGTGATGCAGTGACGGTCATCGCTTGTTGGAAGCTGCCATGAAAAGAGAGAAAGAATGCAAGGGCAAAAGAAACAAATTTGTAAGGTGATGATATTTTTATAATTTTGACACCCTTTAATAAAGCTGTCGGACTTTGTAAAAGGGTGATATTTTTAGTGACGAGTGTAAAGCCGAACAAAGACCCACTCTTTTTGATAACTAAGAAACGATAGTTATTTGAAGAACCATTATAAAAATCAATTTTCTCACAATATAATTAATGAGTTATAATAATTAATTATTTTTTATAATAGATTCTAAATCTCAAATCAGAAAAATAGCGAAAAATAATTGTTATTTCATAGATTGAGGAAGAGAGAAAGAGAAAAAATGAAAAACTTGTTCCACTAATTGTGAAAGCTACTACTTTTAATATTAGTTCACTCTATAAAAACCTTGTCGATGGATAGAGAATTAAACCCCTCAATTATCAAATCATCGTTATCTTATTATTCTCAAGAAATCATTGCATGTTTTATTTTTAATCAAGCTCACCACTTGATCATATCACCCATTATAAAAAATAATATGTTCTAATTGATAAGAGTCCGTCATTCTCAATTACAAGTTTAGAACTAATAATAGATAGACGTTTTATTTTTATTTATTTATTTATTTATTAATAATTTCTTTTTAATTTTCCGTTCTAATATTTAGTTAAATTTATTTTAATATAATTTAATTAAAATGAAACACCACTACGTCGTTTTTCAATTAAGAAAATAGATGACATTAGCTTTTTAAAATATATAGGTATTTGCATAAATAAGTCAAATCACAGGGTGTATGTGTAATTTTCTTTTTATCAAAATATTCCTTTGCTTAGAATGTGGTGACTATTAAAAAATATAGAATATTAATCATGCCTTCCTTTGCATATCTTTTAAAATATTATTTTCTCTAAGAAAATATTAAAGGCATTTGATTGCTACTTTTGTTTGCTTTTAGACTAAACAAGTAAAAAGAAAAAAAAATACAAAAAGCACAAAAAATGTGCTTTTATTTTTTTACTAAAATAAAAAGATATGTTATTTTTTTTAGAAGTAAGAATTTATTGAACAAAAAAATTCAAAGTGTCTACTGTTTTTGTTAGGACATATCTTTAGTATCATAATGAAAATATGAATAAAAAGTTAAATATATGTATTTAAACTATTAATTTAGATGATACAATCCTTATAATATAAAAAAATATATGAAATATGCCTGAGAAAGTCTTCAAAATGGTCACTTGCAATTTTAAAATCACGATCTACATTTTTTCTCATCTCTCTAAATATTATTATATATTATATATTTATATAACTATTTTGTAAGGAGAGTTGATACGTTACTCGTGCTAACGCGAGCTAATAAGGAGTGGTGTGTGGGCCTCCACCACCTCCACGGGGCTCATACTCTTTCTCTCAAATTGTCGACGTCAGACAATTGTTATGTTGGTCGACAACATAACAATTATAATTTTGTAAGATACTATATTTGGTTTATTATAGTGATATAGTTATTATTTTTTCAAGTATGTTAAATTTTTTATCATATTTTATAAGTTAAAATTTAATACTTCTTTTAAGTTAAATTGTTAGCAAAAGGGTTTAAAAATTACCCTCAATATGCTTCCAACACCAAATTTGAGGGAATAAAAGGGATTTTATTTGTATTTTTGCTATTTTATTGATATGTTATTTTGGAAATAAAGGACTATTTATTGATTACTCCTATTTGAATGTAGAGAAAAAATTGATTAGAAAAATAAATTATGTATATTATTCTATCATATAACGTTCTTTTTAAAGTGATATTTATATACAAATTAATATCAATGGATGTAAATAAATAATTAGTCAATCCGGCAATCCCAAAGTGCCATGTGATCCAACTCAAATAAGACACATAGACCAGCGAGAGATTGACATGTAACATCACCTCATTTTAATGAGTGGACTTAAACACTACTTGAAAGGCATCCAAAGCGACTATGTGGCAAAACCTAATACTATGTTTGATATTGTCTTAGATAGGATTTTTAACCAAGATCATGCTCGAACTATAAAATTCAGCAATTTTTGGACAATAGGTATACATTAACTCTCATCTCACTCGTAACTTTGTTTAAACTCTTGTTATCAAATACTAACTTAACGGTCGAAGTTTAAGTTTACATCAAGAGATTAAAATCTCAAGGGAAATTCTATTCAGAACTCGAAAATTTACTCTTCAAAACCCACGTCTCATCAAAATTTTCAATAATTTTAATATACCTCTTTTACCCCCCACAACCCACAGCAAACTCTCTTCTCTGATCACCTCTCATCCCCAACCATCACCTAAATATATAAATACGCACTCACACATATTTATACATATATATATATACACATAGCATGACCGCGACTATGACAACCACGACTATACAACCCAACACACACACACATATACACTCATACACTTATATAAATATATATACACACACTCACACGCACACTTATATATATATATACAAGTTCCATGGCAGCCGCGGCCATGGAAACCCCCGCACCTCGCGATGCGGGGGTTTCTGCAATCCCCGCACCACGATGCGCGAGAGTTTTTGAAATCCCCGCACCGCGGGGATTTCTAAAATCTCCGCACCTCGCGGTGCGGGGAATCAAGCCTTCCTCGACTGCTGGGAAGGCTTGATTAAATTTGTTTTATTTTAATTAAATTTGTTTTAATTAAATTTGTTTTATTATAATAAAATAAAATAAAAAATAATATAAATAAATAAATTCTAAATATCTATATTTTAAGTAATTATAAATTAACTAATTTTAAATTTTAAATCATTGTAATTAAGTGTTGAATTTTTAATACTTAAAAAGTTTAAAATTTATTTTATTGAATTACTTAAAAATACGCATATCTAAAAATTCTATCATCATTTAAAATATTTTTTTTTAAATATATATATATATCTTACCTAATTCAATAAGATAAATTTAAAAATCCTATCATCATTTAAAATATATTCTTTTTAAATATATGTAATTATAAAAAATATATATTTTAAATGATGATAGAATTTTTAGATATGTGTATCTTTAAGTAATTTAATAAGATAAATTAATTAATTTTAAATTCTTTTAAGTATTAAAAATTCAACACCATGATTTAAAATTTAAAATTAGTTAAATTATAATTACTTAAAATGCAGAAATTTAAAAATTATTTATTTGTATTATTTTTTAATTTTATTTTATTATAATAAAAATTTTAATTAAAATAAAAATATAAAAAGTCTTCCCGACTGCTGGCAGTCGGGGAAACCTGGCTTTCCCAACTGCTGGCAGTCGGGGATTTCAGTAATCCCCGCACCTTGCGGTGCGGGGGTTGCTGAAACTCCCGCATCGCGAGGTGCGGGAATTGCTGAAATCCCCGCACCTCGCAGTGCGGGGTTGCTAAAACTCTTGCACCGCGAGGTGCGGAGATTGTTGAAATCCCCGCACCTTGCTGTGCGGGGGTTGCTAAAAACCTCCGCACCGTGAGGTGCGAAGGTTTTCATGGCCGCGGCCATGCTTTTGTGTGTGTGAGTGTGTTTATATATATATATATATGTGTGTGTATGAGTGTGTGTGTATATATATATATGTGTGTGTGCTGGATTGTTGTATATATATATGGGTGTGTGTGTGAGCTTGCTAGTTGCATGGTCGCGGTTGCCATGGCCGCGGCCATGCTCTGTATATATATATATATGTATGTGTTTGTGTGTATATAATGTAGGAGGGAAAGAGAGATGCGAGATGATGGTCGGAGAAGAGGGTTGGCTGTGGGCTGTGGGGAGATAAAATAGATATTTTAAAATTATTAGAAATTTTGATGGGACGTGGATTATGAAGAGTAATTTTTTGGGTTCGCGATAGAATTTCCCAAACCTCAAGCTTACAGGAAATTGACAAATTTTGCAGATAAACCTAATTGGAGTAAATTCAAGCTTAAAAACAAAGTAATCCTAATCCTAAATTCAAACTCAGAATTCAATTAATCTGTAATCTCTATTATTAACCGTGAAGAAGAATAGGATAATGGATGTGACAGTTGTTCGTTTCCATGGAGAATAGACCCTTTCGTGCAGTAAAATCCACATTTGTATAAAAAATTGTAACCTTTAAGAATTTCCAAGTGACCAAATTAGAAAACAGAATTCATATCTTTTCAGACTTTCCTATTTGACTTTGTGGAGGAATTGCGTGTCCCCAGGATCTTTTTTCCAGCTGTTTAGACTGTGTCTCCTGGGTTATACTTTATCAATATAACTTTAAGAATTATAAAAAAGAAAAAGAAAAAAACACAGTGCTTCAGTGACTCATTTGCAAAAGAAAGAATTTATATCGAAAGAAGACTTTGCAGTTCTGAAAATGTTTCCAATCATAATCAAGAATAAATTCTGCGCAAAAGCAAACTGTTGCAACAAGATATTGGCAAAAGTTGTGAGAACACAAGGGAAATCAAGATGAGGCAACGGGCATGGAATTATTTACTGTTGTTCCCACATTCTGAATCACAAATTCATAGATCTTCCTCTTTAGCTGCTCGATCTTCCCTGTCAGGACTTCGTCCTGTTTTGATGCCACGCGATCAAACCAGTCGTTGACTCGCTTCAGCTGTGATAGTGCTGCAGCAATTGGCGCACAGTCCAGGCCACCGTCGGGGGAATACTTCCCAAGCACCCGGAAACCAGCATCCAGGGCCTCTTCAACAAACTGAATGAACCACATTTGCATCTCTGACTGCAAATTCATGGCAAGTTTGATAGTTTCATTCATTCCATGGCCTCTCGTCCACATCTTAGTAGCATCCATGGGCAGTGATGGAGGGACTGATGTGTGGTTTCTGGAAGCCGCATTGAGAGAGTGTCTTTTCGAGGAGGAGCTTTTCTGCAAAGTTGGCTGGGGCTCAATGATTTGGTTATTAAGGAGAGAGACAATTTCAAGATCTGTGGCCAGAGCAGCTTCAACCCAAAGATAACTAGATCTTGAATGCTCTGTCAATGTATTCTTGTTAGGACTGGCAGAATTGTGGTTGACTGCAATTGATTCAACAGTAGCTGTTGATTTCACGATTTCATCATATATTGACATAAAGCGATCAATAGTTGGTAAAGGGTTTCCTGCCTTTGCTGAAGAACAAAGATCTGAAAACATGCTGAAAAAAAAGAAAGCATGGAGAATCACGATCACATAAAGCTGTAAAAATAAAGCCACGCATCAGATTGTAAAATTGAACGCAATATCAAATTTATTGCTAAATCACCCGGTGGGTCTGATGAATGAATTTTCAGTGAGTTCCCAAGCAAATTAACACAACCATATCAACTCAGATGTCTGTTCTTCAACCTCACACAGAGATATCAACTCAGCTCCTAAGATGTTAACAAAATCGACTTCGCTTGGACTGAATGTTTGTCTGCTTGGAGAGGGAGAGGATTTTACCTTAAGCTCCTTATAATAGAATCAGTGGCAATAGCCTCCTCCAGTGCTTCAGCTGCAGCTGTAGAAGCAAGAGCCTTCCTGTGCATAGCTTCCTGAATTGTGTCAACATGAGGAAACTGGAAATCAGGTCCCGATGGCAGGGGATGATTTAGTTAAGTGATTTCTATTTTAACTGAGTTTGATGGTAATCATTTCAAAACTTGCCCTGCTGTTAAATTATGATAATCATTCCATGGGGACTAATTTGGTAGATTTAATGTACTTCAGTACTAGCTACTTGAATAAGTTTGATAATTTTTCATATGTACCTTCCCAAGATTTGCAAGGCTTGTAGATACTGCATCCAATGAAATACTGCCATCTGACCATTTCTTTTCATGAAAAGTGATTCTTGGAGCTGGGCAAGTTGGCATGTCAGGCACCAAAGCACCACCTTTGGTCAGGCTAGATTTTCCTTTTTCGCTAGTTTCAGAATCATCTTTGCTGCATTTCTGAACATCCACGTCACTTAGGCGCCTTGAAATAGCAGCCTGAAAATGTTCACCGAAGGCAATCAATTAAAACTACTCGTTAGGATGAAAGAGCTATACAAAAATGGGTAGAAGGAAGAACACAAGAAACACTAGAATGAGAAAAAATAGGTAAAAGTTAAGCAGATTGATATCCCCACAATTCAAAAGTAAATTACCAAAAAGAATTAAAGATGCAAAAAAATCAGTTAGAATGGATGAATCTTTTTGCAGATACAACACTTTGGGTCTAAGTCAATTGGTACCCTGATAACTGAAATTCATATTATGGCATATGGTGTTGTCAAAGTTGCAATGATTTATTTTGGCGTGGAAGAACGGGAGGCTCCCCCATGAACTATTCTAAGTTCCATTCTTATCTGTCAATAAGATAGATATGTGCAGAGCAGATGAAATAGAACAAATATTTAGTAAAATAGGAAGACAAACACTAAAAAGAACTTGATGGCAGACCCTAAGGTTTCATATTAATAATAGGACTCTAAAGAAGATAATGCTAGAGATAAAAATAAAAGGAATACTAGGATGCATGTAACCAGGATAAAAGCTTGTTATGTTGTTGCTAGGTCTACGACATAGGATCTTGCAAGATGCCAAGTGGCCAAATTGATGCTTGAAGGGATGACTAAAGAGGAAGGCACGAGTGAACTGAATTCACCATACAAGCAGAGCTTGACAAGCATGCTAGCAGGCAAGAGCAGCCTACAGCTTGATACTTGTACACAAGGCAGCAAGAAAAAGAATTTGGCAACATGAAGTGTATAATCTGACTGTTACTTTTGCATATGTTGTACACAACCGCTAGAAACATATGATGGTTCAGTCATGTCTAAAGAAGAACGCCTACGAAGGATTAACGGCCCTTAAATTAGTCACATGCCCATGGCTTTTCCGTGGCTCAAGTAAAACTCTCATCTAATCACCTGAAGAGCAGTATAAGCACAAAATGACAAGAAGAAAGGCAATTCACCTAAAGCTGCAAGGACTAAAACGAAAAGGCTCAACTCGATCTAACACACACCTTAATCCTACACCACAAAGACCTTTCTCTCCGATAATATCGCAAACACATAACGAGCATGCTGCAATTATAAACCATTTGTCTGATCAAGAACAAATTATGATGAAATTACCTGAGTACGTAAAATTGCTTGCAAGTCCGGCTTGTTTTTGGTTGAACCCTTCTCTTTCTGCTCGGTAGAGGCGGTCTCGGACTCCGTCGACGGTGGTTCATCCGCCCAGCTCTTCCTCATTCCCTTTCCAGATGCCACAAGTGCCTCTGAGACCTTCGAAATCCCAGCGGCTGGAGGCACCATTTTCTTCTTATTAGCTGAATCGACAGCGGCGAGAATCGGCGACACCTTGATTCCACTGGACAATCTCCTCGCCGGCGAAAGGGACATTCTCCTCCCATTCGGCGAGGGCTGTTTCCGGCCAGTCGGCGACGGCTGTCGATACCTGGACGGCACTACAATCGCCGGTTCTCTCGACGTTCTCCTATTCTCTTCTCGAGCAGCAACCAAACTTGGAACCACACATTTTGACGGCACCGGCGAGGACGAGCGCTTCGTCTTTCCCGCCGGCGACTGATCTCTCTCAATTGCCGGCAGATTCTTCTTCCTCGAAGCTGCGGGCGAAGAAAACCTCTGAGGCTTTTCAGAAACCTTCAGATTCACTTCCTCTTCTTTCTGAACATTATCTCTAGGCGCCAAAACCCTTCTTGCACTATACTTCTTAACCTCATTTTTCTTTTCCTCACAATCAATCTCAGCTTCTTTAACCTTTTTAGTTAACAAAGCTGCAATCGGATCAGTCGCCGGATCCGAGTCCAAAACGGGTTGGATGACGAACTCACGGCTTGAGGCGGAAATGCGTGCGACGAGGGGTTCGGGAGTGCCGACGAAGGGGTGGCGGCCGGCGATGGGGCGAAGCCCGGAGGCGCGAGGGACCGGGGAGTCGAAGACGAAGCGGTCGACATAGACGAACTGGCCTAGCTGGAGGCGGTTGGAAAGGATGAGGTCGATGTCGCGGTCGGAGAGGGAGACGTAGGTGGAGTGGATGGAGTCCGAAAGTTGGACAAAGAAACCGTGGTTAGGCCAAAGATCTTCGCCGGAGGAGCCAGACAGAGCCGGGACGATGCCGATGACTTGGAGGAGCGGAGAACGGTGGTCACCGGTGACTCTGGCGGCGGAGTTCATCGACTGGAGGAGCTTCAGAAGAATTCCGGCGGTGAGGGTCGCCATTGAAGAAAAATGTGAGAGAAATGCGAAGAAAGAGTTTAGGGCTTCGTGAGGAAGGATAACAGATCGAAGTTCATGAGAGAGACAGAGACAGAGAGGGGAGGGGGGGGGGGGGGGGGGGGGGGAGGGTTTCATGTGGAATTGAAAGGGCAAATAAGACCGTTACTTCAATTTGAAAACGCCCGCTTTTTCGCATAATTTGAATTAAGGTGGGGGCGGAGATGTAACGGGTCTGTGATCCGCACCACGCAGTTAGATCTCGAGCAAAATGATGCAGTCACCGCAGGTAAATTAGTTTTTGTGGTTTTATTTTTTATTAATAAATTTTAATTTTAATTTTTGTATCTCACCTATAATTTTTACTATTATAAAAATTTAGTATTTATTTTATAATTTAATAATAAATATTATTGTATTAAAATTTAATATATTTTTAAAATCAATTTACTAATATTTTTAAATAATTTTTAAAATTAATTCCATATTAAATAATTTTAAAATATTAAAATATTAAAAATAATATTTTAACAACCATATTCCAACGATTATATTCTAACGGCCATATTTCAACGACTATATTTCAACGGTTATATTTTAACAATTATAAATAGTCACCATATAAAGCACTAACTTCTACAGATTCGTAGTCAATCTTTGATAATCTCGCATTAGTTACTATATCCAACAACATCCGTATATTCCTCTAAATGATTCATGAGTAAATTGAAGATGATGAGTCTATTGCTATAGCTTTAGTTGAACACTATATTCAGTCTATGAATTATGATTCTGTATCATATCCTAATGGATCTGTGATGAACCACTATATCATCAATCGTAATAAAGTTGAAGGTCATGAGAGATTTTATTGTGATTATTTTGCTAATTCCCCTACATATCCACCACAATTATTTCGTAAAAAGTTTCGTATGCGTCGATCATTATTTTTACAAATTTAAACAATAATTGAATCATATGATTAATACTTTGTTCAAAGATTTGATGTCGTAAGAGTTGAAGGTCAAAGATTTTGTAGTTTTATTTTTTATTAATAAATTTTAATTTTAATTTTTTTATCTCACCTATAATTTTTACTGTTATAAAAATTTAGTATTTATTTTATAATTTAATAATAAATATTCTTGTATTAAAATTTAATATTATTTAATATATTTTTAAAATCAATTTACTAATATTTTTAAATATTTTTTAAAATTAATTCCATAATAATAAATTTAAAATTTTAAAATGTTAAAAATAATATTTCAACAACCATATTCCAACGACTATATTCTAACAACTATATTCCAACAACCACATTCTAACGGCTATATTCTAACGGTCATATTTCAACGACTATATTTCAACGATCATATTTTTACAATTATAATTAGTCACCATATAAAGCACCAACTTTTACGAATTCGTCACCAATCTTTGATAATCTCACATTAGTCACCATGTCCAACAACATTCGTATATTCCTTCGAATGATTCATGAAGAAATTGAAGACGATAAAGATGATGAGTCTATTGCTACAATCTTAGTTGAACATTATATTCAGTCTACGAATCACGATTCTGTATCACATCCTAGTGGATCATTGATGAACCACCATGTCATCAATCGCAATAGAGTTGAAGGTCATGAGAGACTTTATTGTGATTATTTTGCTAATTCTCCTACATATCCACCATAATTATTTCGTAGAAGGTTTCGTATGCTTCGATCATTATTTTTACAAATTCAAATAGCAATTGAATCACATGATCAATACTTTGTTCAAAGATTTGATGCCGTAGGAGTTCATGGATTATCATCATTCCAAAAAGTTACAACTATATTAAGGATGCTTACATATGGATCACTTACAGATGCTGTAGATTAATATATTATGATTGACGAAAATACAACAATAGAGATTTTGAAGAGATTCATGAAAACAATAATTGAAGTATTTGGCAAGCAATATTTGAGAAGGTCAAATAATATTGATATTGTAAGGTTAATGACAGTGGCTGACCAGCATGGGTTTTCAGGAATGTTGGGCAGCATTGATTGTATGCATTGGAAGTTGAGAAATTGTCCAACTGCATGGGATGAAATGTATACAGATCATGCTCGTGAGCCAACCATTATTTTGAAAACAATAGTTTCTTATGATCTATGGATATGGCATGTCTTTTTTGGATTATTGAGATCATTAAACAATATTAATATGTTAGATATATCCTATGTATTCTCAGAATTGATAGAAGATCGCAATCCTAAAATAAAATACACTATCAATGGACATGAATATGTCATGGGATATTATCTTGCCGATACTATATATCCTTCGTGGCCAACTTTTGTCAAAACTATTCTGTCTCCACAAATGAATAAAGAGAAGTATTTTGCTGCACAATAAGAATATTCTAGAAAAGATGTTGAACGAGCATTTGGAGTCCTATAATCAAGATTTACAATAGTATGTGGGCCGTCACGTTTTTGGGATGTTGAAACACTCAAATATATTATGACGGCTTGCATAATATTGCACAATATGATAGTTGAAGATGAACGTGATACAATTCATGAAGATATGAATTTTAACTATGATACAGTTGTTGGCACTCCAACAATTGAATTGTCTCACAATCGCACAAATGAAATGATGAAGTTTATACAGGTTCACCATCAAATTCGAGATAAACAAACACATATTCAACTCCAAAATGATTTTGTGGAGCATTTGTGAAAACTGCATGGTAAACGATCGAATTGAAATAAATTAATGTATTGTGTTTTTATTGTATTAGACAAGAATCTTCAATTTCAATTAAGACCTTAGCTTATCAGATACTGCATCACTTCTCCATATACCTAGTTATGGTCATACATACATACATGCATAACCCAACAAAGTGTAACAAAATAGTAACCAATAGACAAATTTGAATAACAATTAGACAAAAATAATTGATCACAAATTAACGCTCATGAGAAATAACTATCAATACTAAACACAACAACAAATGGATTGAAACAAAATCAAGTGAGCAAGAAAAAAAGTAAAAAGTGATAAAAGAGAAATATATATAAATATCAAGTTAGTGCCGATCAAGTTTACTAAATCCCAACCCCAAACAATAATAATTTCATAAAAAAAACCAAATATACTATAACTCCAAAAAACCAATTAAATCCATTATCATTTAGTCTTTGATATTTAAAATACTTACAAGCTACTTTTGTCAAAGATCACAAGCTAAACACAACAAAAGCAAGCTTAACGTTCATCCATTTACAAATCTAGGAACTTTGCATTTCGTATTTTCTAAATAATTTTGTCTTTGAGATATTTGTAATATTAAACTTGAAGTTCATTCATATTACTAGTATCAATACCAATAATTCTTTTTTCATAAAATATTTTTTCTTGCCCTTCCATTATTCTTTCTAGTTTTACCTTCTCCTTAACTCATTATGCCTTCTCCCTAGCCAGGTCTACTTTATCTCTTTCCAATCTTAACATCTCATTCGTTTGTTCAACTAATGTCATTTTGGATTGTGTTATCTTTTTAGTCATTTCCCTCAACATATTTTTTACTTCCTCAACCGAAGCTTTTGTTACATTTGATTTATCTTTTCTTTCACGTTGTTTTGCAGCATCTCTTTCCATTGGTCATTCTAATGCAGGTTCGTTGTTTCGGACATCAATATCAGACAAGTTCATCGAATCAGGAGTAGATGGTGATGATGTTGTTGGACTTGTATTTTGAAGAATTTTGGAATTTTTTTTTCCCGAGAAAGTAGAGCAAAATTTTGGTGCATGCCACAACTCCTACCAACAATGTAGAAATGTGAAGACAAACTTTTATAGGCTCTTGTATATCTCAACTAATCTAATAAGTTAAAAACAATATTAATAACAATGACTATATATTAACATGATATTAATAATTAACAACAAAAGAATAACCGATGAATTTATCTTATTGTGTTATGTTGCTCTACTTTGATTTTTGTCATCTATTTAGTTATAGTATTCTTGAAATTTGCTTACTACAAGTTGGATTATAAACTAGTGATGCATCAATGAATTAGGAGTTCGATTAGATTCAAATTCTTTATATTTATGAAAATAAGCATGAATCCTTAATTTCCCAATATTTTTGTTTCATTTGATCGTTATCATGTATAGCATTCGAATTAATATTTAGCCATGCTAAAACAAGTATGAATCCTCTTGTATTGAGAAATGTTTTGTTCGTATCTTTCTTTGAGTACTGAGTTGGGATGAATCAAGTTGAAATAGAGCAATCACCACATTCACACTCACCTTAAATATTTTAGTCATTGTTGAGTAAATTTGTGCAATAATATTCATTATTATCCCTTTCCATAACAAACAAAAGACAATTGGTCAATTTGCATAAAAAATCATAAAAAAAAAAACTACAAAGATAGATTGAATCAACACTATTATTAATTACAAGAACCAAAATCACACAAAAAAAAAAAAAACAAAAACAAATTTAGTTAAATCAATACTCAAACCCAATTCAAATTAAACACAAAAATAATATACCAATAACCCAAATATGTTAGATCAATACTCAAATCCAATTCAAAGTAAACACAAAAACAATACATCATAGCTCAAATATGCTAAAAAAAACACAAATTAAAAAAAAAAAAAAAACTCAGAGAGCAACAAAGACAGAAAAAACACAAATCAACAAAGAGCAGTTCAAACACAAATACAAAAAGTAACATAGAGCAGAAAAAACACAAATCCCAAACAACAAAAAACACAAAGAGCAACAAAGACAGATCAAACAAATACAAACCAAATTTAGCAAAGACAAATCAAGCAGATGATGAAAAACTACAAAAAAAAAAAAAAAAACAAAGCAATTGCAGAAATTGAAAAAAAAAAAAAAAGGAACAATCTTCGTCTGATAAAGAAAAACCAACAAACAATAAATTAAATCATGATTTACTAATTAAAAATAAAAAATAAATTAAAAAATCAAAAAAATTCATGTCTAACTTGAAATTATCTCTTTGTCTACGAAAATGTATTTTTAATATTTTTTAATATTATAAAATGACCCTAAAAGGTTTTTGAAATTACAAAAAATAATGGTTTTTGGTATTTTGAAAAACGAAAACGTTTTAAAAATGCCAAAACGACTCTCCCAATAGATTTTAGAGCATCATAGAATTGTAGGCTATTTTTCTTGAAGAATTAAATTTGAAATAATGCAAAATAATTAAATTTGAATCTTGTTCACCAAACCCAAATTTAAGTTCAAGAATGAAGGTTTGTAAGCCACAAGGAAAAAAAAATAATATCTACATAGAAGGGGTTGTTCTATCATTTTAGTTTGTCGTATAATCATTTTTAAAAATTGAAAAATAGAAAAGAAATTATTATCAAATCATTATAAAAAAATCCGCTGAACTTATAAAATAGAATCATGATGAATATTTTTATTTCAAGTCCTATATATGTTCACTTCACCAGGCCGGCCTCAAGCTAAGACACCAGAAGCAAGAACACTATACACCCCTCAAGAACAGCAAGCAAGATCCCCAAAAGCGTCCCGTGCATCACCATCAACCGCCTGCTCTCCGCGATCATCACCGGAAAATGGCACTTCTCGTCTGAGGGATCCTCCTCGGTCACCACGGCCAAGCCGGAGAAGTCACAGTCCCAGCTGTTCTGGCTCTGCAACTGGTAGTACATGTTGAAGGCATACGAAGCGTTGCCCTTCACTCCCAGATGGTTGCAGGACGAGCCGTAGCCGAGAGCCGTGCAATCCGAGAGGCTACAGGCGTAGTCGATGCTCTTCGGCAAGTCCTCCAGATCTTTGGCTTCTGGGTTCAGAACGCACCATCTCTTGATCATGTATTCGACGTTTTGAACTGGAATTAAGCCCTTGTTCTGCCCGATGCCGCTCAAATCCAACTCGTATTTTGGCTTTCCGTCGAACTCGAAGATGCCCCAGTGCCTCTCGAAGCTGCCCGGCGCGATGCTCTTCGCGTTTTCGTCGATGAGGCTGAAGAGGTACACGTCGATCGCGCCTTTCCGGGCCTGTCAATTATCCTACGACTTTCAGTACACGAATACCATATGGATATGGACAACTCATGGAGAGTGACCTGGGGGCCAAAATCTCATTTTCACCCTTACTTCCACTTAATAGTGAAAATAGCAAACAAGGGTAAAAATGGAATTTTGAACCTTGTTGGTCAACTCCGACCCAATCGGCATACTGGGTAATTTCACTCGATTGATACCCTGGATATATATATGCATGCAGAAATATGGCCATTCATTCATTTGATTCATATGAAATATGCCATAGAAGAACAGTAACGTGCTCGTACCGGAGTACCGTTTCCGCTCAACGCGTGGTTGAGCATGCCCTGGTTGAATCTTTTGGCGTTTTCAACATTCGCGTTCTTGTCTCCGTCGGTCGGCCAACCGACTTCTCCGACGATGATCTTCATGTCGGGGAAGCCGGCCTTGTTCAGCGCCCAAACCAAAGTATCGTAATTGGCGTCAAACACATTGGTGTAGACATAGCCTCCGTCCTTCACCGGCTTGTTGGAGCCGTCGAAGAAGGCGTAATCGAAAGGGAAGAAAGCATTGCCGTAGAGGCTTAGAAAAGGGTAGATGTTGACGGTGAACGGAGCGTCGTTTGAGTGGAGATACTGGATTATCCGGATAGTTAAGTCCCGGACTTCCGGCCGGAAGTCGCCGGCCGACGGGACTGGATTCGACTCTGGGGAGAAATAGATGTCGGCGTTGAAGGGGATGGTGGCCTTGATCTCCGATCCGAGCTTCGCGTCGTTGAGAGCTTCCTGTATGTTTCTCAGAGCTGGTAATGTGAATGGGAGATAGGACCCATTGTATGCTCCGAGAAAAGGCTCGTTGCCTACCGCTACATACCTGCAACATAATGGGACTCAAGTTGATTAAGAGGAACGTAGAAGTAGAACAAGCCGGCTCAAACCCTCAAATAGCAATCCACGGGAATCAAACTCACGATTTCCCTAATTAACAAGGCAACGCTTCAATAGCAGTACTGAACTACCTACCCGTAACAATTCAACTAGCCGGGATTCAATTCAAGCAATATAATTATATAAACCCAACAACATTGAAAACTGGAAGAAAGAAACAACATATCAAGAACAAATGATGATCAAGGGAAATTTGTTTCTGAACTTGATATTGACTCCACCATTGTAGGCATGGCTAGTGACATTGGCTTCGACCCAGGAAGCAGCAGATTCCGGATCTTCACTCATCTGCTGGAGCATGTTATTGGGAATGGCCAGCATCACTTCAATGTCGGTCCCAATCAAAGCTTCCAGAATCTTCCGATCGGCCTCGAAGAGCTTCAGTTTATCGAACCCATTCTCCTTCATCATCTTCACCACCTTCTTCGCCGGCAGCTGGTGGGTCGCCTGAGTGCCCCAGTTCACCCCCACGCCCGACCCGCTCGAGCCGATCGAGAACCCGGAAACCATCAACAGAAACAAAGCATAATCTCGGAAAACTCTCGAATCCGCCATTTGGGTTTTTCCCTCTTTGAATCTTCCTTGAATCGAGAGAGAGAGAGGGGGGGGGGGGGGGGGGGGGGGTAATTTTCTTTCTGTTTCTTGCCTAATTTATAAGGGTCTCTCTCCCTCTCTCTCTCGAGAGTGTATTTTCTTTTTTATGTTTGGCTTTCGAGAAACTTCATCGGGAAGCAGGAAAATCCATTGGACGGAGGAAAAGTGGAAGAGATCGGATGGAAGATTCCTTTCTTCATTCAGTTAGTCAGTTAATTGTACAAAAATTTTCCACTATTTTGGCCCCCCCCAATTTGTCACATTCCACTGCCACAAATGCCAACCATTTGTGGCATTTGTGCATGTCGTACCACGTTCACGATTTTCTTTCATCACTAATTAACCAAAAAACAATTCCAAACCTTCAATTATTAGCATTTTTGCTAGCTTTGGTCCTTGTTTGCTAGCATTAGTTATTGCTGCGGTCAAAAGCATCATCATTTGAAATGTTTAGAGATTAAAACAAACACTATCCAACTTAACAATAAAATGAAATTGTGATTTTATTATTACTTCTATCTCAAACGTAACGATGAAATGAAATACTCGTTCTATTCTATTTTTCTACTCTCGTTATATTTTTTGTAAAAGTAAATACTTAGTCGATATGGCATATAAATGCTAAAACTAGCTTAGAAATCAAAGTAACAAGGTGAAGCAACCTGCAGCAAGCAGCGTAGTACGTGGGTGGGATTTTTAATTTGTTTGCCTGGTGAGGCAAGAAGATGGAGATGAGGATCCTCTCTAAAATGGGAGCTTTACAGCAAGCATCCACCTCACCCCCTTTCAATTCTCACGCCCCCAACCAAATCAAGAGCCAGTCTTCCTAATCCCAAATCCCTTTCATGTTTCTCCCTCTTTTGCCTTTTACCATAAAGCTTTGCTTTAATTAAATCCAACTTTCCAACATTGATTTAAGCCCATTGTACTGATGATGCCATTCCGGATAAGGATATAATATTAATTATTTATTCAGATCAGATAGGAAAGAGTAGTAATTAATCAGGACTTAAAGTTTGAGTTTATAATTTAATCACCCTATTTAATTCTGGATTAATTTGCTTCTAAAATAATCGTAACACAAATTAATGAAATTTTTGGTTAGTGGCAAGGTTAAGTCTTAACTTCAATTCCAGTTGAGTCTAAGATTTATAATTTATTTAGTTAATTAATTTTTTTTCTAGGAACTTAAAATTTATTAAATTTTCCATTTATGAAAGACAGTGTTTAATTAATTATTTTAATTTTTCCTAACGTGACCTCATAACCCTTTTTGGAACATATTGTGTATGGTTAAATACAACCATAACTATTAATGCACCAATTGACCCATCCGGCCTTACCATCATTAATTCTCACGAAGAGATTAATTAATTAATTAATTATGTAGACGTTAATTTATCAGTGATCATCTGAATATTAATTAATTAGTTAGTGCTCTGATCTTCAACATCATCTCTTTATTAATTTCTTACAGGGATTTGACGTGGCATTTTGTCAGAATTGGGTTTTGTCTAGCTTTCAAGTAATATTTATATCAATAAAAGGACTTTGTGTGTGTGTGTGGGTGGCTGTTTGCGTGTCACTGTGTCAGTCGTCCCTCTTGTTGGGGAAAGAAAATTATATATTAAGGGGGAACGAATAAAAAATTAAAAGTCACGTCGGTGATTCTTTTCACCTGGCACGTGGATTAAATTAAAAAATATTCATCTAGTTAGATGTACTTTATTTATCATTAATAATGACCATAATAACTTCATTATTAAGAATTATATGAATTTATGAATCAATTTAAGATATTTGGGCGAGCACGAGTTAGAACCTAAAGAATCATTAGACTGTAGCTGATATATAATTAGTGATGGTCCTGTGTTCAATCCTTGATCTTGAATTTCGTTATTAACCCTTTTTACAAAAATCTTGAAAATAAGTTGCGAAAATCCTTTAAGATATCTTAAGTTTCACATTTTGGAGCCTAAGATATCTTGGCTTCTAGTAGAATATCAACAGGGGCCTTGGGCTTGTACCCACTGTCAAGTCTTTGGTCATTGCTTATCCAGGTGTCCTAGGCAACTGGGTAAAGTTCTGAGACAAGGGGTTATAAAGTTATTGAAAATAATAGAGGAAAAGGTGTGGAATTTGTTAAAAGGAAGGAGGTTGGGAGTCATCCAGTATTAATGAGACTAAAGGTATTATTTGAGAGGGCTTCTAAGCCTATTCCAACTGAGTCTGAGTCAATCCAGGTGAGTTTGTTGATGGATGAATAAACTTTGTTCCTTAATAGAAGAGGATGTAGATATTTGCTTTCTTGAAAATTGAATTTTTTAATTGAACGATAAAATCTTGATAAGGTAGGAATGGATATTGAGCAGATTGGTAATAGAGGCCGAGTGGTAAAAGAAGCATAAGAATCTGATACAACAGCTTCAAGTTCTGTGAGTATTTTGTTAAATCTAAGTTCTACATGAAGAAAGAAAAGAAGAATAACCATATGATTGAAAAGGTAAACAAGGAATCAAAAGGGTCAAGCCCTATGATTAAGGACCTGCTTTCTAGTATGCTTCATACTTTTAGTATATTTTAAGAGATGATCGTTTTTACGCAGTTCTCATCACTCTTGCCCTCAATTTTAGTAGAAGAGTAAAATTGTAAGTATGAAACTTTGTCTCGCTGTGCAGAATGAGAATCGAACTTAGGTCCGACCCAACCATAAAGCCATATATGTCATGGCATAAGACTCCCAAAAATTGGAAGATTCCAAATTTTAAAAATTTGTAATATATATATATATATTATTTTTTTTAATAATAAATATTTTATTAAAAAATTAAATACAAAACATTATAATTTTTTTTTATTTCCCTTCACCATTTTTTAATTTTTCACTGTTGCATTAACTTTCTTAGAGTTTCAAGAAAAATTAGTTTTGTTTTTCTTTGTTTATTGTAGTAAGTTATTTGGTTTTTTATTTTATTTTTTATCTTTGAAACATTATATTTTAATTAAAAATTTATTATCGTTAAGAGGTTATTATATTTTGTAGTTAATTGAATTTTAACTTTTTTTTTAATAAAATGATGAAATATTTGTGTAAAAAATGTATTATTTATTTTTTTATAAAAAAATTTAATACTCAAAGGCCTCAATAAATCTTTTCGCCTAAGACCCCCAGTTTCGTTGGGTCAACTTTAATTGAATTCACAATCCACCAGTACAAATCTGACATATAACTTGTCTGATCACTTAATCTATATCTCGAGGACTATTTCTAGTATACTTCTATGATGTGAGGTGAGTTTGTTTGGGTTTACTTTCATATACTTCTAACCAAAAAAAAAAAAAACCTTGCTTATTTAATTAATAAATATTTAAAATATATTTTATGCTTATATTTTTTAATATAAAATTTTTAAGTTTATTTCACTTTAAATGGATAATTAAAGCTGATTGTCATAATTTAAAATATAAAAATTATAATTATTTCTTCACATAAATTAATTAAACTTATTCGTCGACTCATTATTATCCCTAAATTTGCCAATTAGAGGTTAGAAAGTGGTTGATAGATTAAAATTTATTAATTATTTTAAAGTAATACTAAAACTTATGGTCCAGAAAGCTTCACGAAGAATATATTAACTATTTTAAAGTAATTCTTTTTAACAGTGACATAATTATAAAGATATATAGTGGTAATAAAAATAAATAATTGTGATTCAAAATTTTAATTTATATGAGTGAGTTTTTTAATTTGATCATGAATATAACTTTAAATTTGATTGTGATTATGATGTTATCAAAATCGATTTTGTATGAAATTTATCTCATATAAAGTAATATTCCCATGATCTTCTGATTATGATATGATTTTTTATGTACATCTATAAATGATTTTAGATCTATAAATAGGTGTTCAGATTACATAAAATTTTAGCATGTGACAATATCACTTTTGTACTAACAATATTTGCTTATTCTTTCTGTCAGTAAATTTTTTTCAATTTAGATTTTTTACATAAAATTCTGTATTTATTTGTGTGATTAATAATTTGATCATGGTTTGTATTCAATCTAATTTTGTAACAATAACATATTAATAAGACCAAGTAATCCCTGCTAAAGTGAAATGTTGGACTTTAAATATAATTAAGATTTTATTTAGATACTAAATAAAGCTAGAATTTAATGTGAACAGAGTCTTAAAATAAGGCCTTGGGCCCGGGCCCGTTCTTTCGGGCTGGCCTGCATTGTGCGGCCCATGTCAAGCTATGGGGCCGTGGTTTTGATTTAAGAATTAAAAATTATTTTTATCAATATGATAAAAAAATTGTGTTGAATAAAACTTTGATTCTTCTCTTAGTTACATACATCAAGTCATCTAAACACAAGATTATTACTTTTCTTATTCAACAACTTCTCACATGAAAATTAAATAATATAATAAAATTTAAAACACCATTACATTTTAAACAATAAATTTATAATATATACTAAGAAAATGCAATCAACTTTTAATATTTATGGTGACACTTTACATTAATGTTATTGTGTCAAAGAAAGTAAGCCTAATTCTAAGGAAATAAGCTCATCTACTAAAAAACTTAAGAGAGATATCTAAATAAAATAATAAAATTCATGACTTATGAGAAATCTATTAAGAACTTTAGTCGATGAGACACTTGTAATAGAATTCAGAGGGACTTTAGTCTGTGAGGAACTTCAGTCCACAAGTGACCACAACTTGAAAGACCAATGCTACGATCAAGTCATCTCATTTGACAATCTCTTTTGATGCCTTTGAGAGATTTTTTTTGAGAATTCATTAATCATTTGATAATTGTTATTCGAGAGATCATCCAATATTCTCACTTACAAATTTAAAAAAAGGTCTCAAAGGATGTGGTCATTCAATTACTCTCATATCTATAAATATGAAAGTCACCATTCGATTTAGATATGCTCACCACAATGCAAAAGACTATAAAAAAAATATTATTATATATTGACAATAGTAAATATTTTATGTTAAATTTCATATCAATATAAATATGTAAGACATTAATCGTGTTAGTAAAAATATTAAACTTAAATATCTAAACAAAATAAGAACTGGTTTTATGTTTTTTTTTTGTTTTTTTGTTAATTATGAATCTTCAATTCAAGGGTTCTTTTCCTTTGCCTAACAAAATAAAAATGAGGGTTTTCTTAGTTTGCAACTATTTAATAACTAGCATATTTCCATTGAGTATAAAGTCTGAAATAATAATTATTATTAGAGATTAAAATTAAATAAAATAATTGTATGTTTATCAATTATTCAATAGTTGCCATATGGGCATGATATGTAATATTATATTAGGCATTAAATGTAAATGATCTTTCACACAAATTATTAAAATAGCATTTGTTAAAATAAACGACATAAAATTATATTAAGATAGTATTATAATATTTTATAGATTAAAATATAAAATGATAAGAAAGAAAAGTATTCTAAAATTTTTATTAAATTATTTATTAAATTTTTTAGAATGAATTAGAGGGATATATGCATTATTTTTTTATTATAAATTTTAAAATAAATAATAAGTGTATCTAAATAATTTTAAATAAGCAGTCCACCTATCTTTTTTTTTTTTTTTAAGAATCATCAAATAAATTTAATAAATATAATAAAAAAATATTTTATCTAAAATTATTTTTATATTCTATTTTTTTTTACCCATATTTTTCTTAAGAAACATAATCTAAATATGGTGAACTCAACTCATTCCAATTTTACAAAACTTTTTTTTTTATTTAAAAAATGGATTAAATTCAACTAACATGTCACGTAAAGATTATTATTATAAGTAAAAAATTAAAACTAAATGGAACTCTAAAAGTTGTGATAAAAGAGCAAATATATGTACATACATCGCCGATGCTGTCTCTTTTACATCCCTCGGATTCTAGGAAAGAGCATCCAGACTCGAACTCGATTCGTCACTATTCCAATTTATCCCCTAAATTACAACGAAATAACGACTTCATCGTCTTCGCCGACTCGGTCTCGGAAACTTCATTGAAAAGCCCGGCCAATCGAACTGGAAGTTCTCCGACGCAAGGCATCTAATTCAGCCGACCAGATCACAGACGGCGCTTTGATCGGCTTCAATCGGACGATGAGTCGTCGTGGTCATGCCAGCAGAGAAGCATGAAGACGCAGTGCCTTATGATGTAGAGCCTCGCCCTCTGCTGCTTCAACGCGCACAGGCACCGCCTCCGCAACCTGCTACTTCTCCGGCGAGGCTTCGTGGCTTGTACGAACCGAGAACCGCCTGCCATGGCCGGCGGCGGAAACGGCAGGGGAGGAGGAGGTAAGACAAAAAGAACAAAGATAAAGCCAAAGCCAAAGCCAAAGCCAAACGCAATGCGATCGATATCTTCTGTTAATTTATAGATAGACGATTGTTTTGAACTCCGACTGTGGGACCCATTTCCTCCATTTTGACAAAACTACCCTGGCCTTTTCCTTCTATTTCTCCTGTTGGGGTGAATAATAATATTTCAAGAATATAAGAGTCCTTTTTATTTATAATTTTATTTTTGTAAAATTTTTATAACTAATATTATATTTAAGCCAGTGTATTTCACCAAAATTTTTTATTGGTTCTTTTTATTATAAACTCTTCTCACAATAACCTCTATTAATTTTTTTACATTTTAGTACTATTTTTCCTAATTTTATGATTAATAATAATTTATTCAACCATTAAAACAATCACATATAACAGCACTTACCATGTTTTTGATAATGTAATAAAATAAAAGTATTTTATTTACAAATATAATTTTTTATGAAATTATAAGAGCTAGGTAGGGGATCTCAAAGGGTAATTTAGTAATTGCACGACTGATGACGGCGACAGAGTAAGAGGAGCCGTGTGGGAACCGTATAAAGGGGAGCCCCTACACGGCTGACTATTGCAGTTTGCCACGTGTCAATTGTGTTCTTTGTTGACCACAGCCACGTTTCTTATTATCATTCTTCAATTCATGGCTAGGTTCAGTTAATCTCACTTCTCCTCTCGCCAATATCTCTCGAGACGCAGTTAACAATAATTTCTTCATAAACAACGATTACTAATTGATGGGAGTTAATTAAAAATACTAAGCTTTAAACATGTTTCTAATTTCAGATCTATCTTTTACATTTTAAATTAATATATTTCGATTTCATTTGTTTGGATATAAAATATTCTTTATAAAAAACTTGTTTAAATTAATAATTTATGAAATTATGAAATTATTAATTTTCTTTAAATAATATATAATAAACTTAAATAAACTATCTTAAAAGTGAATTGAAAAGCTCACGTAGATAAAAATTATTAACAAAAACAAATGAGTACCAAGTTTAAATAATAAGCTAGACGTATCTATTAACAAAAATTAAAAGGTCAGTTTAAAATTAAAAACATAATTAAAATTCAATATTTGCTTGGAAATGTAACAATTATTAATATAAATATAATTATTTTTATCTATTAATATAAATATAATTATTTTATTATTTAATTAAAAATTTAAAATATAAAAAAATATCTGTATTCTTTTAACCATACATTTTGAGTGAAATTTTATCCGTTATTTCTGCAAGTCTAAAATTTGTATAAAAAGAAAATATTCTTAAACAATTGAATTGTCTGAAATTAAATTTTATAAAAAATATTAATTAAAGATATTTGATTGACTTAATTTTTTATCTAAAAATTATTATATTTTTTCAACTTTTAATGTTTGATTGTCATTATTTTTTATAAAAATATTAAATATTATCTTATAAATTAAATAATATTTTTAACAAACATATTAAACATCGTCCACTAGTTAAGCGTGGTGAAGATCGAGCTGTTCTTCACTGTTTGCCTTTAAAGCCGACAAATTTCATCAACAGCATTAATGTTGATAAGCTCCTGCACCATATATCTCCAGCACATCCCAGTCGCTGAAGCTATGTCCAGTGGTCTGAACCCATCCTTGTTCAATTCCCTTGCCTGTTCAGGCTTGTGTTTCACGAGCTCTCGTACAAAGTTGAGTTGGCCAGCTTTGGTTGGTAGCCACATGTAAGATAGGTTGTGGAGGAAGACAGTAGTGTCATCTCCGAGAAGATGTGGATCGATTTTCTTCAACTAGTTGCTGTTGGAGCTGAAGATTTCCTGCCAAAGTCTGATCATAAATATCCATGGTTCTTCCCAATCTTTTCTGTAACTAGGGCCTGGCCAGCTTGCAGGAAATTAAATTTGCCCATCCATTATTGTTTATTAATTATATAACACATAGATAGATGGAATCCATATTAAAAGAAAGTTGTTGAAAGCAAAGCCTAAACAAGATCGTTTGGTCTATATATGTTGTGCAATCATATTGGAACCTCCCCGCATTGAGTTTAAATTATACTAAACATCGTCCACTAAGATAATCAGCCCACATACAAAATGTTTTCTCAAAAATTAAGATCACATGTTTGATTCAAAATGATTTCAGTAAAGAGCTATTCAAACCCTTGGTCGCTCGGTGTTGCTCTTGCTCGCTGCCCTCTCTCACTCACTCCGTGCTTCCTCTCGTTCGCTCGTTGTCCCTCTCTTGCTACAAATTTACTTATAGATCTTTATGAAAGTTGGAAATGAAAAAATAAGATGGTCGAAAATTTTACCTTGACCGAGTATGAAGATGAACCCTCGAAACTCGTCCTCGGTGGAGATGGCAATGAACAAGAGGAAGATTCGATGTCGATTTCAAGAAAAACTCGAGGTTGAAGGAGCGTCGGGAGTGATGAGAGAGTGAATGAATTGCCTATAAAATGTATTCTCTTCCCTCTTCAAAAGTGAGAAAAAATTATCGCGTGATCAAAAGTTAGAATTTGTATTATTTAAAAAATATTGTCAATCAAATACTTCAAAAACTATAATTTAGATAGAAAATGACTATTTTTTATGAATAATATAGCTAATCAAACATGTTGTAAGGTGCGTTTGATTATAAATATAGAATTTGCATGGAAAGAAATTTTTTTCTAAATAATTGAATTACTTAGATTTAAATTTCAGAAAAAATATTAATTAAAGGTATTTGATTAATTTAATTTTTTATCTAAAATTATTGTACTTTTCAAATATTTCATGTCTGATTGCCATTTTTTTTTTTCCAGAGACTTGGAAGGGGCTTTCCGTGAACCACCCGACACTCAGCCTCCCTCTCAGATTGGCTGTAGTCCTCCAAATCCTAATTTCCTCACTATTCTCCTCCAAATCCTAATTTCCTCACTATTCTCCTCCAAATCCTAATTTCCACTTGCGGTATTCCTCCAAATCATCAGGTTCGTCACAGTAAGTACTCTGATCACTCTGGATCGAGCACAATAGCCCGTCGAACCAACTGTATCTCGTCGAGTTCACGCTTTGGTTACTATAGTTAAGCACATCGGAGTCCGATTCGCCATCAGAAGGTTGAAGAAGGGTGTCCTTACCTTGCGAGATGATCTCGACCATCGATTTCCACACTCCGTCGATGGCGTGCCCCACTGTTTCCAGGGATCCGTGAGCCACCGACGCGCTGGCCTCTATCGACGTCAGTAGATCCTTCACGGCGCGGCTTGTGACCTCGTGAAACACCATCGTTTCCTTCTGCAAGCCCGACCCGAATTCCTTCAGATCCCGCCAGTATATCTCGATAACTGACTTAGATCGGTTCGCTAGGGTCTTCCAAAGACCTTCGATTCTCCATGCTCCTGCACTGACATCGGGACCCGAATTACAGTTTGACTCGGCTTCTTCTTCGCCTTGGGTTGAGCTCCCATTGGAGCGACTGTCGTCGTTACTGCTACCATGGTCGTCACCTACATCTTCTCCAATCACTGATCTTTCTTCTTCGTTGATGGGCGGCGGCAGGCGATGATGGAAGGGGAAGACCAGCGTGGACATGAAAAAATGATTCTAACACCCCTATTAAAAAATCAATTCCAGCAAAAATGAAAAAAATAGTATCATGTGATCACAAATTAAAAATTATTTTTTATAAAAAATTTAATCAATTAAACATCTCAAAAAAATAATTTAAATAAAAAATATATTTTTTATTTTTTATAAAAAAAATGCCCAATCAAACAGACATAACATTTTAAGATGTAAGTTGGGACACTACAATTTTCTCGCGAGAAAACTAACTCGCGTGGCGATAAAATGACGATAAGTTAGGACTGGCATATTAGGGTGGGTAGTTACCATCATCAGATGAGTCTTATGTAGGTCGTATCATCTGCAGTGTGGGGACCACCTTATCCTTAACGAATGACTGAACAGCTTTATTTTTTGTTTCTTTTTACGTACTAAATATTCAATGAAGGTATTATTATTTTAATATTATTATTAGGATAATACTTTTATCATTAAATAAGGACAAGTTTATATTACTTTTTAATAAGATATATTTATTATATTATATTTTTTATTTTCAATTTATTTTATTGATTAATAATAAATATATAAAAAATGTAATCGTTTAATAAATTCATTTCGAAATTAAAAATAAAATAAAATAAAAATATAATTTAAAAATAAGATATATTTATTATTAATTATTATTCAATAGGTACACTATGCTTCGATGGCAAATTTGTGGACCTGGTTATGGCAAAATTTCTTGATTCAAAATATTTTCTTAATTCATATACATAATACACTTAGTAGTAGTTTTGGGTTGGTTGATATATGTATATAAATATATTTGTCACGTAAAATGAGTTTTTTAATAAAAAAATGATAAATAAAAATAGTGTAGCTAAGAAATATATCCAAAAATCCTATTAATTTGGAATTGGATCATTACAATTCATAATGCATCACAATTATTCTTTTGTATTTAAGTAGAAACCATTATTAGAGTCATCATCACTTATATTGAGGTGATCGCTCTTTTGTGATTTTCGATGCTCGTGTCCTCGATTATGTTAGGAGAGATAAATCACAAGTTGAGTATTTGACAGTTGCATAGAACGAGAATTAAACTCGTAACCCATCGAATTGACATCAACATATTACTTATCCGACTGCTTAACCTATACTCTAGGGGCGTCTTCATCATTTATTTACTTGAGCATTTGAGTATCACAACATGAAATCATTCAAAGTAGTAGATAAATGTTTGAGTGTCACAAATAATTAATACTCTTATCATGTGTTTGTTAGTTAGTTAAGAGATAGTCAGGGGCAGATCTAGATAGTTAAGAGATAGTCAGGGGCGGATCTAGGTACGTGGGCTGGGCTAGAAAAAATTAGGAATAAGTTGGACTAAATTTGAGCTGAACTATTATTAAAAAATTAAAAAATTTACCTTACAAATTTAAATTTTGTTGTGAGTTGCCCTAATTTATAAAACTATCAACTAAACATTTAATTAAAGAGTAGCGTTAGAGGGCACTATTAAAGTTTATTTCACAAATGCTTGGAATGGTAACAAATACTTGATATAAAATTACCAAAAAAATTGCCAACGACAGAGTTTGAGTGGGCACGTTTAGACTTCTAACCTGGGCATGTAAAATGGTTTCGGTTCAAAGCCCATTCAAATCCAGTACGGCCCAGGGAGAGGCCCCATTAAATCTTGGTAAATTCAGTAGGCTGGGCTAAGGCCCAATAAAAAAAAGGATAGCATGTTGGGCTTCAAATTTCAACGCAATTGGGTCTACAAATTGCTCAATTTTTTTTTAAATTTTTTCTGATATGATGATTTTAGAAATTAATATCTCAATTTGACCCTAAAACTTAAATCCTAAATCTAAGTCAATTTCAAAATACATTCCTAAACTACATTCACTTATGTAGCAGTCTCGATGAATTGATTTTGTTCACATGTCATCACTAATTGTCATTTGAATAAATTGCTAATATGATATTGAATCATCCCAGGAAAATAAATAAATGTAGCGTTATTGATATAATTATTTATCGTATAAAATCTTAAGATCATTAATCTTTTCGAGATTAGATCTTCAGAAAGGCTCCTCGAACCACTTGCCATCTAAAAACATAGGCTTAGTCTAGATAAGGATAAAATAAATTAATATTTTTTAATTTATATGTTAATCAACAATCACAAGTTACCCGCGTAATCAGACTTGTCACAAACATCCAAGTGTATGGTCCAAAATGGGACTTTTTAGGTCCAAAATATTAATTAAGCAAAGGACGACCCACCCCTCCACTCTGATTCAGGCAGATAAGTCAGAGCCCATCACCATCGCATTACCTCATTAATTTATTTTATCCAGAATGGACTTTTATTTATTTAAAAATTATTTTTGTTATGATAATAAATCAAACACTTTCATAAATTAATTTATAAAAATTATTCATAAATTTAAAACACTTTCATAATAGCTAATGATACACACAACGGAATAATTTTATGAGTCTATGCTGAAAGAAAGAAATATAAATCCGATGGTTCCTAATTTTAAAAACACTACCATGCAATTATTGGGACAATTTATTTATTTATTTTTATTGAGATTAAAGATCCGAGGCAAGGGCTCCGGCGAGCACCTCCAGCAGCCGGAGAGGAGCAGTCAACATCGGGAAATGGCCGGGCGTTTCTATGATCTCCACCGTCGACTCGGCCTTGATCTTGTTCTGCAAGTAGCCGGCGACGGAGTCCGGCACGGCGGCGTCGTCGGGCATCGTGATGATGGTGCAGGGGACCACGACGTTCTCCAGCATGTCTCTGTGGTCGCACCGGAAAACCACTCCGGCCACGGCGAGCGCCGCTTCCGGGGACATACTCTGCAAGCAGTCCCGGTATTTGGCCACCGAGAGAGGGTCGTCGGGGCTGTTGACGATGAGAGAAGCGAAGCCTGAAGCCCACTCGAGGAAGTTGGTTTCTATGCTGGATAGGAATTTATCAACTTCGGTGCTGTCGAACCCCCCTTCGTAGTCTTCCGAGTTTATGTACCTGTACGTGAAGGGATCGATAAACTTCTGCAGTAAACAGTACTCGAAGAGAAAAAGATAATGACTTAACAGTAACATTTCTCATTTTTTCTACCAATAAATGGGTAGATATGAATCAGAAAACGAAGAGATGTACATAGAGAGGTGGGGACTGAACGAATTATACGGACCATGAAAGACATGATAACTGCCTGCAGAGGAAACATCGAACTTTGGGCACACATTTAGTAGTATAATATATATATATACATATATATGTATAAAAATATGTGATATTTCTGCTGTGTTTGCTAATTCTTAATGAAATGAATGAATATAAGTTTTGCTATAATAATATAACATATCAAACCATAGATAACAGAAAATAACATGATTTTGAACACCATGTATATTAATTAGCAATTCAACACACTCAAGAATTATAAATATAGAAAAATCATCATCAAACTAATTAATTTGATAATATATATACATATATTCATGGTTTATGCACATATATATGTATATATGAACCTGGGCGAAGCTCCGATCAGTATGAGCCTCTTGAAGAGTTCGGGCCTCTTGATGGAAGCAATACATCCGATCATGGCAGACATGGAATGACCAACAAAAACCGACGAAGATCTGTGCAAGTTCATCTCCTCCATGAGAGAGATCAAGTCATCAGCAAAAGCATCATAACTGGAGTACTTCGCCGGATCAAACAGGCTTGGGTCTTTCACGGCGCCGGAGAAGCTCCAGTCGAAGAGGACAACCCGGTGCCTCTGAGCCAGGTCCGGGAGGATCTTGTCCCACACCGACTGGTCTGCTCCGAACCCATGAACCAGAACTATAGTTTCGCCAGCGCCAGATCCGACGGTTCTGGCATTCATGGCCGCGGATAGAGCTTTTCCGAGCATGGCCATAGAGGTGTTGGAGAAGAAGAAGAAGACGGAGACGGGAGTGAAAGAGAAGGAGAAAGGCGCAGCTTTGTGGGTTGTACCGGCTGTCTTTTATAGACGACACCATAAGGAAGGTCCAATTGTACTCAGTATTACTTATATAAAAAAATTATTTATATAGTATTTAATTAGTTAATTATTGGAAATGGATAGCATATATATATAGTTTTTTATTTTTGAATTTTAAGGGTATTTTAAAATTCAAATATTTAAGCAACACTGAGTTTGCCTATATATTATATTAAGATATACATTATTATGATAGATTAGACATAATTTATTTAAAAAATTCAATATAAGAATTCACATTATTTCTATGCAAGTAATGTTTAATTTAACAAATATAATAAAAAATATTTTTATTTAAAATATTTTTTATATTTCATTTTTTTCTGTTTATATCTTAATTAACAAATACTATCTGTACAACAAATGATTTATGCAGGCTTTTTGGGGTTAAAATTAATATATATATATATTTATATATTTAGGTTGAAGTTAAAGTCAAACAACAAAGATGGAAGTACATAAAGTCAAAGAGCATGCTCCGACTCCTTAGGTTGCGGCTTGTGAACAAGGGTGAGAGGAAGAGGATGACTCAAAGTGCCCGGCCGGCAAGTAAGTAGACTCCAACATACAACATATATAGAATCACAACAGAAGATAAAGCGTGTAATTAACCAGCAAAACAGTAAAATAAAACACACACACACACACACACACATATATATATATATATGTATCCAATGAATTGCTTCCAATAACAAGTATTAATTATTAAAAAATAAAAAAATATATACATAAATATTATAAATTTTTAAAATTTGAGGCTCGTAATTTTTGGGACCTAATACCATAACATACATATGACTACGCAGAGCGTATGGTGGGGAAGCAAAATTGCTTTCACTTTTGTTGCGGCAGTCAACGTGCTTTAGAGGCAGGAAGGAAGATAGGTTGGGAGTCAATCGCGGCACCAAGCAATATTGCATGTTAAGAGGAGCTTCATCTTTTGTACGGGAGATTTTACGGAAAGTTGGATATCACTTAAAGGTGTGTTTGATAAGGAAGGAAAATAGGATGAAATTTATTTTTTATTTAAATTTTAAAAAATTTTATTAAAATTTTTTTATTTTTTATGAAATTTGAATTCTATTTTAATTTAAAAAATGAAATTTTTCCTTCAAATCAAAGAATTAAAATTTTTAGGGGGTGAGATGAGAATTGAAATTTCATCAAATTAAAATTTCACCTCATTTTTCTACCTTCAATCAAACGCACCCTTAATGTGTTGTTTGACTTTATGGTATATATACGTGTGCGTGGGTGTGATCATATATCACAGAATTCGGCTATAAGGGCCACACACACACACACACACACATATATATATATATATATACCTACCCAACAAGGATAAGTTTGTGCTAGTTTTGGAGAGTTATTTTCAGAGAGCTCTCACTGTTATATTTGTGGTTTTAATATTATTTTTACTATCATTAATTATATATGTTTAAAACGTAAAGAAATTAAAGATATTGTAATTCTTAAGATCAGGTAGAAATTAAGAGAAAAAGAAAGAAAATATGATACCTTCATATATATATATATGTATATATGTATGAATTTGTCTGCGTTTGCATCGCATCAAAGGCCAGCCAGAATCTCTTGGGTAGGCTTCCCCACCATGATCTTCTCCTATCTCTCCCTACCCCAATTTAATGCACAAAAACCTTTCTCTTCTGTATGATTTTTGCATTCTTCTCTCTCTCTCTCTCTCTCAATGCTAAGGATAAGGTGCATTTGAATACGAGAGGAGAGGAGAGGAGAGGAGAGGAAGGTGCCCACCTCATGGTTCATGAATCATTTATTCTTATTTTCATAAATAAATTAAAGTTGATCAGTTCCTAATTAATTAAGATAAAACCTTCGAGAAGTTATATATTGAATAGACAAATATATCCTAAATTTTAGATTAATTTTTAATTTTATTCTGATTTAACCTTTACTTCAATTTGGTTGTCCAACTTTCAATTTTATTTCAATTTTATTTTCGATCTAGAAAGCGTGTGCTCAAGTTTACGTGGTTAATAATGTGTCAAATAACTAACAACTTAGTTAAAACGACGTTGTTTATGTCATTTTTGTCATTAAGGTTGGCCAAAACAATTACGTGCATAAAACACCATTGCCTACTCCTTTTTGCAATTGCTAACTAGGGTTTCAAAAATGACCATGAGACCAAGCCAACAGAGATGAAAAATCACTTTAGTCGAAAGTGATGCACGGGTTTGATAGTGACAAAGAAGGTGCGAAGGGATCAACAGTGATTGAATAGACAGTGACACCAGAGTCAATGGATTTGAAATCGACGACCATGACAACCATCGACATCGACTAGGCATCAACTTCTTTCTCTCTCGGGTTTGAAGCTTCTCTCTCTAAGTTGTGGTTTGTTGGTCGATTGACCCGTCTTCTCTTTCTTGTTGGAATTGCATATTGGTTTCTTTACTTTAAACAATACATTGCCGGAATTTAATAATTATGTTTGGTGTTTGGTGAAGTTCGCGAAAAATGGTGAATCAGTGGGTCCCAAATTTGTAGTCTTGAAGATTGTGTTATGTTCTGACCATGGGCAAAAGGCATAAAATGCAACGAAGGTAAGAATCTGTGATCTCCTACGTACATGTGTTTTATCATGTCTCTTCCAGGTTTTGTCCATGTTATGCAACAATGATATTATTAAATTTTTATTTAATTACGATTTTGTCATTATTGTCTATTATATTATTTAATAACAATATGCAACATGTTCTGTCTCCTAACACTTTAAATACTGTGTGAGTATCTGCCCTAATGTATACATTGTTAAAGCATATTTTCTTCATTATGTTTTATGCAATATGTTACTTCATGAGAAAGACAAATTTATGGAAAAAAAAAAATGCTACATAAACATAAAGTTAATGTTTTATGCAATATCCTACAACATCTTTATGTATTATGTACTGTACTGTATTCATGCATAGTGTTATTAAGGACATTATAATGTTTTTGTCAGTTTAAAATGGTTCTTAATTCCATTATCATCCACCAACACACCCTAAACCCAATTGCATGCATGCACCTCCAAACAAACAAACATGACTTCAAAGTTCCCATTATGTGTTTGTCATCATTCATGTGGCTGTTTTGCATTATAGTGACAACATACCTCATAATTTTTTATGGGTACATTTGTTTAGTGTCCATTTTTTTCTTATGGTGACAACATACTAGTAGAGTTATGGCATGATGGTACATTTGTTAGTGAACCTGTGATGATGTATGAGGGTGGTGAGGTTGTTTTGATTCAAAATGTGGAAGGGTTGACACTGAGATATTTAGTAAATAGAATAAAAGACTTAGGCTATAATTACATAATGAATATGGCATATCAGACGCGTAGATCTAAAGGTTGGGAATTGTTGTTGTTTATGGTTTATGACATGATAATAGAGACAACATAAGTACACAATACTTTATTAGGGGTGGTGAAAAATGAAAATGATGATGGAGATGGAGTGAATGCTAGTGATGACATGGCTGCCACAGTGTATATAATGACACTGACGATGATGACAAGACACCGAACAACAGTGAGAAAGGGGAATTGACCACTAAAAAAAATTCATAATTTAGTGACGGAAATTCCGTCCCCAATTTATTTTTTTTAAAAAAATTTAGTGATGGAATATTCCGTCACTAAATATTTTTCATATTTAGTGAAAAATATGAATTTTTTTTATTTTTTTTAAAATTTAGTTATGGAATATTCTGCTGCTAAATAATTAAAAAATATATATATATATTTTTTAATGACGGGCATCACCCCGTTGCTGAATTTTCAATTTTTATTTAATTTTTTTCCTTTTTAGTGACGGGTGTGACTTCGTCTTTGAATTTTAAATTTTTATTTATTTATTTTTATTTTTTAGCGATGGGCGTGATCTCGTCGCTGAATTTTAAATTTTTATTTAATTTTTTTTCTTTTTTAGCAACGGGTAGGTGTGACCCTATTGCTGAATTTTTAATTTTTATTTAATTTTTTTTATTTTTTTAGCGATGGGCATGACCCCGTCGCTGAATTTTTAATTAATTAATTTTCTATTTTAGCGACGGGTGTGACCCTGTTGCTAAATTTTTAATTTTTATTTAATTTTTTTTATTTTTTAGCTACGGGCGTGATCCCGTCATTGAATTTTTAATTTTTTATCTAATTAAATTAAAATTATTTAGTGACAAAATATTTCGTCGTTAAAAAATTAAAAATAAATAAATTAATAATTAGAAACTTTAGTGACGGGATAACCCATAGCTAAAAAAGAAAAAAATTAATAAAAAATAAAATTTATTAATTATGTATTAAAAAAATTAAATAAAAATTAAAATTCTTTAGTATGCATATTTTATGTATTTTATTTACAAACCAAAATATTTAAATTGATATGATATTGTAAAATTTATAATAATAAATATGTATTAAACTAATTTTTAATCAAAAAAACTTAAATATTTAAAAGATTAATTAATTATAACATTTAAGTGGTACATTAGTTGAGTTAAAAATTTACAATATTTATTTTTTAAGTATTAATTTATGAATTTAAAAGGTTTAAAATTTAAAATAAAATTAAAACAATTGGCAGCTAAATGTAGTATATAATTAATATGTGCAATATATGTAATAAGAAGGCTTGTAACTCAAACGATCGTGCACGCGCGCGCTCACGCGAGGGACCAAGGATCGAAACTAAGGAAGGGAAGGGAAATGAGTTGCGTCGGGAGATTAATCCCAATGTCCACGTGGTGGCTTAAGGGAGCTTCGCTTAATGTGTAGATGCGTGCACGTGTCTGCCCGTGGGATTAATTATTTTATTTTTTTAAAATAAAAGTCAGCAACGGAACTGTTTTCGTCGCTGATTAGCGACGGAACGTTTTCCGTCGCTAAAATAATTTTTATTTTTTTAATTAGCGATGGAAATTTCAGTCATTGATTCCATCGCTAATTTGTGCCATTACAAAATCGGTCGCTAAATATCGTTTTTCTTGTAGTGGACTGTTAGGGTGCGAAACAAGAAAAAAATTAATATTTACAATCCTAGTTGTGAGTACAAGGAGTTTGACTTTTGTATTGGTATGATGTTTGACAATGATGTACAATTTAAACAAGTTGTTCAAAAGCAGAGTCAGCCCAACAGAATTGGGGGTCTTAGGCGAAATGATTTTTTTGATGCCTTTGAGTATTATTTTTTTTATAAAAAAATAAATAATATACTTTTTTACATAAATATTTTATTATTTTATTAAATAAAATAAAATTCAATCAACTATTAAATATAATAATTTCTTAATGATAACAAATTTTTAATTAAAATATAATGTCTCAGATATAAGAAAAAAAAAGTCAAACAACTTAGAACAATAAACAAAGAAAAACAAAACTAATTTTTCTTGAAACTCTAAAAAGGTCAATGTCAACAAAAAAAAACTATATATTCATGGGATATTGAGAAGGAAAAGTGGGTTTTATGGGATATTGGGATTTGGGAACACCACACAATGGTTAAAAATTGAAAAATGGTGAAAGGAAGTTTAAAAAAATATATAATATTTTGTATTTAATTTTTTTAATAAAATATTAATTTTTAAGAAATAAAAAAATATATACATAAATATTATAAATTTTAAAAATTTGGGCCTTTGTAATTTTTGGGGCCTAATGCCATGGCATACATGGCTTAAGGGTAGGGTCGGCCATGTTGAGAAGTATGATATCAATCAATGGTACAACATAAGGTGGGTGAGAAAAATTGATAGAATGATGAAAGCCAAATGTAATGAGGTGTGCAAGTGGAGGATATTAGTTCCTTTGCTTTATACAATACATTGCTGGAATTTAATAATAGTGTTTGGTGTTAGGTGAAGTTCATAAGAAATTGTGAATCGGTGGGTCCCGAATTTGTGGTCCTGAAGGCTGTATTTTGTTCCCACCATTGGCAAAAGGCAAAAAAGACAACGAGAGTAAGAATCTGTGATCCCCTACACGTGTTTTGTTATGCCCATTCCATGTTTTGTCCATGTTATGCAATAATGTGCAACAATGATATTATTAAATTATTATTTGATTACTATTTTGTCCATTGCATTATTTAATAACAATATGAAACATGTTGTGTCTATTTCTCTCCATTACATTATTTGATAACAATATGCAACATGTTTTGTCTCCCAACAAACATGACTTCAAAGTTCCCATTATATGTGTTTGTATTTATTTATGCGGCTGTTTTGCATTATAGTGATAACATACCTTAGATTTTTTTATGTGTACATTTGTTTAGTGCCCATTTTTGTCTTATAGTGACAGCATATTAGCGGAGTTATGGTATGATAGTACATTTGTTAGTGAACTCATGATGATGTATGAGGGTGGTGAGGCTGTTTTGATTCAGATTGTGGAGGGGTTGACATTGAGATATTTAATAAATAGAATAAACTATTTAGGGTATAGTTACATAATGAATGTGGAATATCAGACATGTAAATCTAAAGGTTGGGAATGGTTGGTGTTTATGGTTTAGGCCTTGATAATATAGACACCAGACAATAGTGAGAAAGTGAAATTTACTGTTAGGATGCGAAGTAAGAAAAAAAGTTAAGACTTTTTGTATTGGTATGATATTTGACAATGGTGTACAATTTAAATAAGTTGTTCAAAAGTATGGTATCAATCAATGGTACACAATTTAAACAAGTTGTTTAGAAGTATGGTATCAATCAATTGTACAACATAAAGTGGGTGACACTACAAGAAAAACATAATTTAGTGACGGAAAAATCTATCGCTAAAACATCAAAATTCGTCGCTAAATAATTTAGTGACGGGCAGTTTCCCATCGCAAAAAATGGTGTTGCTAAATTTTAGCAACGGCACAAATCAGCGACGAAAAATTTCTATCGCTGATTAAGAAATAAAAAAATAAAATTTATTTAAAAAATTAAATATTATTTTAGCGACTAAAAACGTTCTGTCACTGAATAGCGACGGAAAACCTTTCATTGCTAATTCACAATAAAAATTAGAATATTAAAATAATTAAAATAAATTAGAATTAGCGACAGAAACAATTATGTCGCTAATCAGTGATGAAACTGTTTCCGTCGCTGACTTTAATTTTAAAAAAAAATAATAGCCCACGCTGGAAGGACTCGCGCGCTGCCTTGCAAGCGCCAGGTGGCGCCGCCTTGAACCGCCACGTGTAACACAGGAATAATTTCCCAGCGCACTCATTTCTCCCCTTCCTCAATTTCGATCCTTGGTCGCATGTGTCCGCATGACCGTCCGAGCTGCGAGGCTCCTTAATACACTGCACATATTAACTATATACTATACTTAGCTTCCAGCCATTTTAATTTTATTTTAAATTTTAAATCCTTTAAATTTATAAGTTAATACTTAAAAAAATAAATATTATAAATTTTAACGCAACTAATGTACTACTTAAATGTTATAATTAACTAATATCTTAAATATTTAAGTTTTATTTGATTAAAAATTAGTTTAGTACATATTTGTTATTATAAATTTTACAATATCATATCAATTTATATATTTTTGGTTTGTAAATAAAATACATAAAATATGCATTTAATACATTTTAATATTTATTTAATCTTTGTTTAATACATAATTAGTAAATTTTATTTTTTTAATTTATTTTTTCTTTTTTAGGGACTGACATTTTTAATTATTAATTTAATTTTTTAATTATTTATTACTAAATATATTTAATTTAAATTTAATTTTATTTATTTAATTAATTTTTTATTAATTAGATACAGAATATTTCATCGCTAAATATATTTAATTTAATTAAATATAAAATATAAAATTTAGCGACGGATAACCTTGTCTCTAAAAAATAAAAATAAATTAAATTAAAAAATTAAAATTTAGCGACGAGTTATCCTATCGCAAAAAAAATAAAAATAAATTAAATAAAAAATACAAAATTTAGTGAGGATAGCCCTTGTCATTAAAAAATAAAAAAAAATTAAATTAAAAATTAAAATTTAGTGACGGGGTAACACCCGTTGCTAAAAAAAATAATAAATTAAATAAAAGATGCCAAATTTAGCGATGGGATAACCCCATCGCTAAAAAATAAAAATAAATTAAATAAAAAATATAAAATTTAGTGACGAGATAACCTCCGTCGCTAAAAAATAAAAATAAATTAAATAAAAAATATAAAATTTAGTGACGGGATAACCCCATCGCTAAAAAATACAAAATTTAGTGATGGGATAGCCCCATCGCTAAAAATATAAAAATAAATTAAAAAAATTAATTAAAGATTATTTAGCGACAGAATATTTCGTCGCTAGATAATTTTAATTTTAATTGAATTTTTTTAATTATTTAGTGACAGAATATTCCATCGCTAAATTTAAAAATTTAATAAAAAATATTAAAAATTATTTGGGGACATAATTTTCCGTCACAAAAATTTAGCGATGGATTATCCATCACTAAGACGTCTCTATTTAGCGACGAAAAAAGTTAGTCGCTAAATCTGTCATTAAATTATTTATTTTTTGTATTGTGAGAAAAACTGATAGAATGATGGAAGCCAAATATAATGAGGCATGCAAATGGGGGTTATATGCCTCTCAGAACAAGAGTGAAAGAACTTTTATAGTGAAGACTTATGATTCCAGTCACACATGTTTCAGATTCATGAGCAACAGGCAAGCTACAACAAAGTGGTTGGCATCATAATATTTATTAGAGTTTAGGAAGAACTCGAACTATTAAGTGCAGGCAATGGAGAAGGATTTGATGGAAAGATATGGCATGTTTGTTAGTAGAGTTTCTTGTTATAGGGCAAGGAAAAAGGCAATGAACAAAATTAAAAAAAACTCTAGAAGAAAATTATGAATGGTTGAGGAATTATATTATTGAGTTAAAGAGTGTGGACCCTGAAGGCACATTTGAGCTGGGAGTAGATAGGGATAATTAAAATAATGAACCTATATTTAAATGGTTGTATATAGGTTTTAGTAGCTTGAGAAAGGGGTTTATTGAGGGTTGCAGGCTTATTATTAATGTTGATGGTGCTTTCTTGGAGACTCTAATTGGTGAGGCCCTTTTGACTACAATTGGAAGAGATGGAAACAATCAAATGTTTTCAATTGCATGAGCAGTAATGAGAGCTGAGATTGAAGCGATGTTGACGTGGTTTTTATCCCTATTGGCACAACATCTAAGGATGGGCACTAGGTTTGGTTATATTATAATCAGTGACCAACAAAAGGTTTATCACTATAACTTGTTTATCTTTGTCTTTTTTTTAGTTACAATGATGTTGCTTGTTGTTGGTGTTATTAACTCATCATTTGTTTGTCTTTTATATAGGGTTGATTAAATGTTGTGGCCAAACTATTTGTACATGTTGAGTATTGAAATTGTGCAAGGCACATTTATACAGACTAGAAAAAAGTGCATAAGGGACATGAGCCAAAATTTCTATTTTGGAATGCTGTGAATGCAATTTAGGGGCCAAAGTACCACAAGTTATTGTAAGTCATTTATTAGCATTATTCCTAAATGTGATAACGTGGATAACAACATTGCTGAAACCTTTAATGGTTATCTCTGTAAGGCAAGAACAATGTCTCTTATTTAGATGTTAGAGGAGATTAGGACATCACTTATGGAGATGAGCACAACAAAGTAAACATGATACTAAAATATGATGACGTGTTGTGTCTTAGAATTAGGAAGAAGATTGAAAAACTTAAGTTAGATTCAAGATAATGCACTCCTAAACCAGCCTTAAACAATAAGTTTCAAGTGAGACTTGGGGAAGATTAGTATATATTGGATTTAAATGCTAGTACATGCTAATGCAGATTATGCAGTCTTAGTGGTATTCTTTATAGTCAAGCTATATCTTGCATTCATTACATGAAGCAAGAGGTAGTTGATTATGTGAATGACTATTTTAAGGAAAATGCTTATTATTTGGCTTATAAATATGCATTGGAGGCTATAAATGGCAAAAAGATGTGGCCCGTTGCTGATGGAGAAAAAGTGGAAACCCCTACTTTACAAGAAGGGTCTTGGTAGACCTAAAATTAGTAGGGGAAAAAACAATGGATGAGAGAGACACATCCTCCCAAAAGATGTTCAGAGTTGGGATTAGAATGTAATGCCAAATTTACTATGAATATGGGTACAATAAAAATGGATGTATAAGAAAAGACATTCCTCCAGCTTCTCCATCTAGACAAGACAATTTAGTGAGTTTTCTAAATTAATGATGAACATCATGCTGTATTTTGGGTTTATGGAAACTGAATTGTTGATTAATGTACATTTGTTTATGATTTTATGATGCATGTTAGTGCATTAAGGATAGGATTGATGATGATGATGATGATTTTTCTATATTGATGAGGGCTTGTACATAGTTTAGTTCAGTTCATTTCATCTCTCTTGCCAATTAAAATGTGCAATGGTATCTGTGTGACCTTTGTTTTTGAAATGTGAAATATGCCACATGCCTTTGTCCTTATTGATGGGGGTTTGTATACTATGATTGCTGAGGGTGAAGGTGTTACTCAATTTCCATATATATGATCAGATTACATGATAATCATCTTAAGTAGAATAATAAGCCAACAAATGTTTTTATATTACTTGATGACTATTACGTTAACTTACAATTATTCATACACCAATTACACTAAAGCCAAATATTTGAAACTACTTCCTTCATTTTTCATCAACCATAAAATTTACACAAAACAAACTAACCCTAACACGATTAGACTCCTAATAATTTGATTATCTTTCGATCTATACTTTTGAAGTTTCATTTTCAATTGAAATTTTTCTTCCAAAATATACCTATTGTCTTTCTCAAGCTTTAGTAACTTTTCCTTTCTCCTTAAAACTTTTCTTCAAAAACCCCCGCTTATTCTTGTAGTGTTCTCTCATTCTCAACCATATCTGTCATGTTATATTTGATTCCATTCAATCTGTCCAACAAAACACCACATAATGCTTTCTCGCAAGTAGTGTGTTAATCATCAATCCACTGAAATCATTTTCAATCATCATCTTGTCCACAAAACCATCCAAGAATCAATATCATTCACATTAACATCTTTTTCATAAATATGGATAACAAATTACCTTCCAAAATCAATATTGCAAGAATTTCCTTTCAAGATATATTAGACTTACTACAATGATGTATTGCACCAAACAGATACACCATGCTGACACAATTTTTTTATGTGAAGTAGAGGAGTTGATTGAAGCTTCACCGATTTCCAAATTAGATGTCATCTTAATTGAGACAAGATAGTAAAATTTAATTCAATTCAATGATTAGTTTTAAGTTTCAACTTTGCCAATATCCTCCAATTTATGCATTATAAAATATGTATACAACATTATTAAATATTACCAATTTTTACGTAAAAAAAATATTATTAAATATTATAAAGTCATAACAAAAACAAATAAAGTCATAACAAAAAGACATATTACATTTAGTGGAAGCTTACCTAAACTACTACTTCTTTACTCTAAATATCAAGCATAAGCACAAAAGTGAAAGCCAAAAACAATGGAAAATAGGGCTACTTATTTGATTTGAAAAATAACTATAAGAAATGAACAAATTTTTTTGTCAATTGTATAAAACAATAGGAACCAATATGCAGTTCCACCAAGAGATAGAAGACGGGTTAATCGAGAGACAAAACACAGCCTAGAGAGAGAAGTTGATGCCTAGCCGATGTCGATAGTTTTCACGACCATCGCCGTTGATTCGGTCACCTTTGAACCCATGCTCTTCCTTCACCGTTGAACCTATGAGTCGCCTTCGATTATAGTGAGTTTTCGTCGTCGTTGGCTTGGTCTCGTGGTCATTTTCAAAACCCTAGTCGGAAATCGCAAAACTAGGTGGCATCGATTTGTAATATCCCGAAAATTTGAGAAATAAATAATGATTAATAATTTTGGCATTTGATGTCATTTTGGAGTATTAGAGAAATTAAGAGAAAATATTTACTTATGTTATTTTGAGAAAATAAGTAAATAAGATAATTATTAATTCTTGCATTTATGGAAATTATTAATTTATTTGGGAATTTGGAGATATAAGAAAAAATAAATTAATTTAATGGATTTTTGAAAGTTTTCGGGTGTAAGTGCAATAAAGGAAATTGGAGTCTGGGGTGTGTGTGCCAATAATGAAAGTTCTGGGGGCTGAAATGTGATTTGCCGAAGTGGCCGCAAATCACCTTAAATATAAGTGAAGGCATTATATGGTTAAAGGAGTCGGCTAGCGCGGGCGGTCGCGAGTGCTCGTGTGCTGGGTGAGGTCGCGGGTTCGAGCCCCCTCGGGTGTGCGCGCGCGCTGGAGAATTTTGGCTGATTTTTCAGCCAAAATCCTTGCCCAAAACGGCGTCGTTTTGGGCAAGGCGGTGACAGCCATGTGCAGCTGCTAGGCGCGCCACGTGGCGCGCTGTGGGCCGCCCATTTGCCTCGCGTTAAAGCAGCATTTTTGCTGCGATTTAAGGCCGATTTCGGCCAAATTTGAGACAGAACCAGAGGAAGAAAAATGAAGAAGAAGCAGCGCGCGCGAGGGTCATTTTTTAGAGAAAAATTGAAGATTAAATTACGTTTAATCGTGATTTAATTAATCAGGTAAGTAAATAATTATGTGTTATACATTCTCTACGGTTGAAATTTAATTTTGGGCTCAATTTTATTAATTTTGGGAGTTTAATCTAATTTACAGCGTGTATTAATTTGGTGATGTTTAAGCATGGAAACGCTGTAATCAGCTTAAGCGAGGCAAGTTCTCCTCTACCCTTGCGATCTATTTCCATTTGGTGAATCCCTTGTCTTCCCTTAATTCGGTTTGATTTTGCGTATTAATTATACGAATTAGGAATGTTTTGGGCATGATTTAATTTAAAAGAAATATGAGATTTATTGGGATTTTATTTACGAGGTGCCTATGTGGGATTTAGATGGCTAAATTAATTATATTATACGATTAGATTTAATTAATGTGAGTCTCGGGTTTTATTAATTGTTATCAAACGTTTTTAAACATTTTACTTCGCAGCGGGAATGCAAGAAATGGAGGAAACGGTCGTGTAAAGGCAAGCTCCTAACCCTCTTCTCGTGTTCTTTAATTCCCGTGAAAGACCTCGTGATTTCCTGTATTTTATCACCTCCCTTACTTTAATTCGGTACATTGCCTTATTAGTTGAACTATTATTCATTTGTTTTAATTTAAATTAAATCCGAGACTTCTAGAGTTGTGTTTGTTGTGAGCTTATGGGGGTTTGTACCGCCCCCACTCCTTTTGGGAATGATGCTGAACCAGTTTGGGGACTAGGTTCCTAGACATGAGGGTTTATTTACGATTTTATTAGGTTTACTTACAGTTTTTCTCAGATTTATTTGTGGTTCGGTTAGAGCTATCGAGCAGTGGGGCAGGGGTCGGTTGTTGGTGACGTTGGGGTAGACTATGGTACGGCCCTGATGTGGACCGTCGGGTGGACACCCCTAGTCACTGACCGTTGACCGGTGCCGGGCATTGCTGACTAGCTCTGCCGGTATGTGATTTACTGCATGATTAGATACATTGTATTACTGTTCATGATTTGATATGCACATGGGTACGGGATGCATATTGGGATATCCATTTATTGAGAATGCTTGGACACGGACATTCTAGTTTGGTTAGGTTGCATCCAGCGCGAGCATATGCATGGCGTGTGGTTTACTATGTGGGCGGAGCATGGCCTGATGCCTGGATGTATGGGCGCCTTGTATCACGTTGATGCTCACTACGCCATTGCATTTCTATGTGCATTGCATGGATACTGATAGTATTTAGTTCTCGGACGGGAGTACCGTTCCGAGGGAGCCTATGGCTCGGTTGTCGGGAGTACCGACGGATACAGGTGACGGGAGTACCGGCCTGGGACAGCGCGCGCAGGTTTGTGGAGATATTTGTTGCCTTTCAGGGCAGCGACAGGTTGGTATGGGACTTGGGTGCCAAGTGTCTTATGTGGGCCCCAAGGACCAGTATGTGCCTTTATTTTGTTATGCTATTGAGCTATTGTGTTGTAGCGTCTCATGGCTTGTGTGTACCTGGGGGTTTATTCTGGGGTGAGATTTCTGGTTTTGTGTAGCCTTCAGCCTTTTCTTCCTTATGCTTGCTGAGTCTCTCGACTCATCTTGCTTTTCATCATTCCAGGTAGTGGCGGCGTGGGCCATGGCAAGGGAGTCAGCTTTAACGGCAGAGTCGGTGTGGTGTACAGGCAGTCTCGTCAATCCCTGTCAACTTTGATGATTGTGTAGGGTCCACTCTATTATTTTCTACTGTGCCAGGTGTTTTCTCGAGTCTTGTGTATTTCGGCACAGGAGTTTGTGTTTGTTTATTTATCTTGTGACCGCTGTGTTAGCGGGGTACCCGTAGTGCATGCATGTATTTTTCTTCGCTTCCGTTGCTCTCATCTTTGAGTATGCATGCCGGGGTGGTTTTTGTCTGGTGTCTCATTCTTTTCTCCTCCCGTAGGTGCTCCCGTTCGGGTAGTCCGGGTGCTTGGGATATCCGGGCGGGGGTGCTTACAATGTTGGTATCAGAGCATAGTTTGAGTCAGTTTTGAGGGACGAGTTCCTGTACACCAAGGTTGTCGGGTAGAGTTAGGGATGTCTAGGTGAACCGAATAGGGTTAGACTGTGTCCCAGTTGTGTTTTGCTGATTCGTGTAAGAGATCGTGTCCCAATTTATATTCGTGCAAGGGTGATAAATGCACGTTAGGAAGGGACTGTGAAATGGTATGAATAAGGTTTATTTAGGACTTGTGCCTGCCCCTAGGTGTTTGGGTAAGATGGTGGTTTCGCCTTAATATAGCTGCCTGATGTTTGGTGATGTATACAGATTTTGAGTTTTCCCAATGGAACCCGAAGGCCTAGATCCCAGTGTACCCCTACCCAATTTGGATGCCTTCCCAGAATTGCATTGTTTATGGTGTCAGTGGCAACAGGAGTTTGCTTCTGGATGGGGAGGCGGGCAAGACGAAGAGGAGTACCTAGTGGGTTATGTGTATCGGCTTGACGAGTTGTCTCAAGAGATGATCCACGAGATCTTTTTGGGGACTGTCAGAGAGACAAGTCATGTTCGCCTGCGAGCACATGAAGGACATGTGGAGGCGACTGACTAAAGTAGTGATGAATGATGGGAGCCTTACTAGGGATTGATACAGAGTGTGCCCAGGATTGGAACACTACCTGACACTCAGTCAGTCTGAGCCACTGTGAGGGTGTCGTCATAACCACCGGAGGGACTTGTTGGACTTAGCTTACTTGGCAGATGATTTGCCGGGCTAACTCTGAGGTGTTTTCTAAAGAGGTCTGGAGTTCCTTGGTCTCGCTAGGTGTTGTCGACGTCCTATTAAGGCTAGCGTCAATGTCATGAGAGATGAGGTCATGGTAAAATGTGAGATGGAGGTCCATGATTGGATTTTGCTAGGGGTGGTACGGGAAGGTCCCACATGGTGGAAAATGTGTTATAGGAGTCTGATGGTAAATGGTAGATCCGTAGGTACCGAGATGTGTATAGGGTGTACTGAGATGAGAAGCTGAAGGTTGGGTAATGCGGTAGCTCGTGTGTAACAGTTAAATTGTCTGTACATATTTGGTCGAGAGACGTGTTATTTGATGAGGTATGGAGGTAAATTGAGGTTCTGAGGGGTTTGCATTTTCTTGGAGGTTTAGGGCATCCACCCTAAGTTTAATCGAATCTAGAAGGATAAATTGGAACATTAATACGAAGTCCCAAGAGAGATCTATGATGGGAATTTATTGAGGGATTATTATGGACTTATGAACTTGGAGTTTACAGTGGTTATGCTGTTTGGAGATTTAGCATCACGACCTGGCTATGGTGTGTAGGTGTTTAGTTTTCACAAGTGGAGCGGAGTACAGGTGACGTCGCGGTTGGCGTGACGAAGAGCTAAGGCTGTGAGGTTCTGTAACAAATAGGGTAAAGTAAAGGTGGTAACAGGTGTTTTAGGCTATCGTGGTGCATTCGTGATAATGTGAATTAGAAGTAAGGAAAACCCCTCTACGTTTGGTGTTGTGGGAGATACCCCGGTGTATGGCCACGGCCGAAATTGGATACAGGTCTAAGTAACTATTGGGTTCTGCTGCAAGGATAGTAGTTGCTATGAGTACGTGCGGTGCTAATCACGGACCACATGCCCTAGGGTCGGATTATTGACCGAGAGAGGAGATGAGACTCCTTTGGGTGCTGGTCAAGTGGTACATCGGCAGAAACATGAGATGGCTTGTTATGCCAGTCAGAGGAACGCTTAACCCACATCTTTAGGTTGCTTTTCGTTTTTGAGGCGACTTATGAGATGTCGTGGGAATGGAATAGTTTTTGATACGGTGAGGTGTTTTTAGTCGTACAGGCTATAGAGTAAATAAGATCGGTTCTAAAGATCGAGTCCCAACTACCGTATAAGGTTTTGAGGAGGTCAGGGTTAATATTTAGTGATCGAGAAGAAGTATGGCCAATTAGCTATTTGGAGTTAAGATCGGCGGCAGGTCAAGATTGAGGGTTGGTGGTCACCGAATAAGTCAAAATTAGGTGTGTTGATTCCTTTAAGGAGGGGAGATCTGGCGACATTTAAGATCTCGAGGTGTATTGAGGGGGGAACGTGTAACCTTTGATAGTTCTGATTAAATGGCTACTCATGTTTATTAACAGGACCCCGAACGTACGCGGCAAATTGTGGGAGAAAGTACTGACGAGAAAATGATGTGTATCTGGTTAAGAATCAGTTGGCAAAAGTCAGACTAAAGGATATTGCTGCTGAATCCTTGATTGAGGATGTCGTATCGTTTCCGTGTTTCAGTGCGTCGTAAGTACGTGGCAGGTTTAGGTCGTGTTATCGAATATTAGCTTCTCGCCATGTAAGAGGATGGCCCCACTCCTATCGTTATCAGTTGAGTTATGAGATAGTAATAGAAGAACCTTGATGACGTCTCTTAGGCTGGTTAAGGTATTAGTGGTCATATCGTGGTTCACTTGCGGTGATGGATTAGGGAGATGTGCTAGTGTATTAAGTCAAGTAGGATATGTCGTGGACTTGGACTTGTGAGAATTGGAAAATGATGATATGGAAGGTCTCGGAAGATGTGTTAGGTAATATCATGAGAATCGTGAGCGTATCTTGAGGACATGGACTGAGCGCGAATTTCGAGGACGAAATTCTATTAAGGAGGGGAGAATTGTAATATCCCGAAAATTTGAGAAATAAATAATGATTAATAATTTTGGCATTTGATGTCATTTTGGAGTATTAGAGAAATTAAGAGAAAATATTTACTTATGTTATTTTGAGAAAATAAGTAAATAAGATAATTATTAATTCTTGCATTTATGGAAATTATTAATTTATTTGGGAATTTGGAGATATAAGAAAAAATAAATTAATTTAATGGATTTTTGAAAGTTTTCGGGTGTAAGTGCAATAAAGGAAATTGGAGTCTGGGGTGTGTGTGCCAATAATGAAAGTTCTGGGGGCTGAAATGTGATTTGCCGAAGTGGCCGCAAATCACCTTAAATATAAGTGAAGGCATTATATGGTTAAAGGAGTCGGCTAGCGCGGGCGGTCGCGAGTGCTCGTGTGCTGGGTGAGGTCGCGGGTTCGAGCCCCCTCGGGTGTGCGCGCGCGCTGGAGAATTTTGGCTGATTTTTCAGCCAAAATCCTTGCCCAAAACGGCGTCGTTTTGGGCAAGGCGGTGACAGCCATGTGCAGCTGCTAGGCGCGCCACGTGGCGCGCTGTGGGCCGCCCATTTGCCTCGCGTTAAAGCAGCATTTTTGCTGCGATTTAAGGCCGATTTCGGCCAAATTTGAGACAGAACCAGAGGAAGAAAAATGAAGAAGAAGCAGCGCGCGCGAGGGTCATTTTTTAGAGAAAAATTGAAGATTAAATTACGTTTAATCGTGATTTAATTAATCAGGTAAGTAAATAATTATGTGTTATACATTCTCTACGGTTGAAATTTAATTTTGGGCTCAATTTTATTAATTTTGGGAGTTTAATCTAATTTACAGCGTGTATTAATTTGGTGATGTTTAAGCATGGAAACGCTGTAATCAGCTTAAGCGAGGCAAGTTCTCCTCTACCCTTGCGATCTATTTCCATTTGGTGAATCCCTTGTCTTCCCTTAATTCGGTTTGATTTTGCGTATTAATTATACGAATTAGGAATGTTTTGGGCATGATTTAATTTAAAAGAAATATGAGATTTATTGGGATTTTATTTACGAGGTGCCTATGTGGGATTTAGATGGCTAAATTAATTATATTATACGATTAGATTTAATTAATGTGAGTCTCGGGTTTTATTAATTGTTATCAAACGTTTTTAAACATTTTACTTCGCAGCGGGAATGCAAGAAATGGAGGAAACGGTCGTGTAAAGGCAAGCTCCTAACCCTCTTCTCGTGTTCTTTAATTCCCGTGAAAGACCTCGTGATTTCCTGTATTTTATCACCTCCCTTACTTTAATTCGGTACATTGCCTTATTAGTTGAACTATTATTCATTTGTTTTAATTTAAATTAAATCCGAGACTTCTAGAGTTGTGTTTGTTGTGAGCTTATGGGGGTTTGTACCGCCCCCACTCCTTTTGGGAATGATGCTGAACCAGTTTGGGGACTAGGTTCCTAGACATGAGGGTTTATTTACGATTTTATTAGGTTTACTTACAGTTTTTCTCAGATTTATTTGTGGTTCGGTTAGAGCTATCGAGCAGTGGGGCAGGGGTCGGTTGTTGGTGACGTTGGGGTAGACTATGGTACGGCCCTGATGTGGACCGTCGGGTGGACACCCCTAGTCACTGACCGTTGACCGGTGCCGGGCATTGCTGACTAGCTCTGCCGGTATGTGATTTACTGCATGATTAGATACATTGTATTACTGTTCATGATTTGATATGCACATGGGTACGGGATGCATATTGGGATATCCATTTATTGAGAATGCTTGGACACGGACATTCTAGTTTGGTTAGGTTGCATCCAGCGCGAGCATATGCATGGCGTGTGGTTTACTATGTGGGCGGAGCATGGCCTGATGCCTGGATGTATGGGCGCCTTGTATCACGTTGATGCTCACTACGCCATTGCATTTCTATGTGCATTGCATGGATACTGATAGTATTTAGTTCTCGGACGGGAGTACCGTTCCGAGGGAGCCTATGGCTCGGTTGTCGGGAGTACCGACGGATACAGGTGACGGGAGTACCGGCCTGGGACAGCGCGCGCAGGTTTGTGGAGATATTTGTTGCCTTTCAGGGCAGCGACAGGTTGGTATGGGACTTGGGTGCCAAGTGTCTTATGTGGGCCCCAAGGACCGGTATGTGCCTTTATTTTGTTATGCTATTGAGCTATTGTGTTGTAGCGTCTCATGGCTTGTGTGTACCTGGGGGTTTATTCTGGGGTGAGATTTCTGGTTTTGTGTAGCCTTCAGCCTTTTCTTCCTTATGCTTGCTGAGTCTCTCGACTCATCTTGCTTTTCATCATTCCAGGTAGTGGCGGCGTGGGCCATGGCAAGGGAGTCAGCTTTAACGGCAGAGTCGGTGTGGTGTACAGGCAGTCTCGTCAATCCCTGTCAACTTTGATGATTGTGTAGGGTCCACTCTATTATTTTCTACTGTGCCAGGTGTTTTCTCGAGTCTTGTGTATTTCGGCACAGGAGTTTGTGTTTGTTTATTTATCTTGTGACCGCTGTGTTAGCGGGGTACCCGTAGTGCATGCATGTATTTTTCTTCGCTTCCGTTGCTCTCATCTTTGAGTATGCATGCCGGGGTGGTTTTTGTCTGGTGTCTCATTCTTTTCTCCTCCCGTAGGTGCTCCCGTTCGGGTAGTCCGGGTGCTTGGGATATCCGGGCGGGGGTTCGATTGGTGTTTTATGCACGACCAAAACGACATATGACAAAAATGACATAAACGGTGTCATTTTAGCTGAGTTGTTAGTTATTTGACACTTCAACCATCACATCAGCAACCAGGTAAGATTAGACACACGCTTGTTAGATTAAGAATAAAATTGAAAGATCGATAACTAAATTAAAGTAAAATTAAATCAAAATAAAATTAAAAATCAACCTAAAATTTAAAACATATTTATCTATTCGGCCTTTTTATTATAACACCATGCATGCATGATATATGCCACCCTTGGTCTTGGTTAAGATCATCTAAATTAGGCTGTTGAAAGTAAAAAAGTGATTAAGAAATGGATCCTTAATTAAGCTTAATTCTGAATTAATTGCCGTCATCCAATACAGTTGCATTTCATACATCAGAAAAGAATTGAATTGAAAAGACGAAACTACTGTGAAATGGGGAATTGGGATGGCTGTTTCAACACGCAAATGGAAGATATATATATATATATCTGATATTTAAAATATTAACATTGATATTGATGGATGGGACAGATGATGGAGCCTCAGCCTCAACAATAAAGGAAGGGGGACGGCAGTTGGGTTGGGTTGGATATTTCCTTCAATTTAGAGGGAGGGAGGGAGAGGACAGATAGCGCCATGAAGAGGCAAAAAGGTCCCATTTGTCCGCTTGTGTTTATTGCATTTGTAAAGCTTTTGCGGGCATCAGTCCAACGACCGCCTTTTCCGCCCAATTAATTCCCCACTGGCAACTCACAGTCACAGACCCTCTCCGAAAATGATATTTTTTTTACAGAATTAAGAATTTTCAAAATGGATTATAGGGTTGTCTTACTAACCTAATCTCGTCTTGTCTTCAACACGTGGGACAAATTAAACAGACAACTCGTTTGCATTATTGGTATTATTATTATCAAATTAAATGTTATTTAAATATTTAAATTTATTTTTTTATTTAAATTTTATATTAATATCTTATATATTTTTATCAATATAACAGGACATAAATATTAAATTTAATCTTCTAGATTACATTTTTATTATTATAAATAATAAAACTTAAAAAATATGATTGGATGGTCAAGTCCAACTCCTTATATTTCTCCTGATTTTGAGGAACAAATTAAATCATTGTTAAAAGCCAAATAACGTACAAAATCAGTTGCTAGTAATATGGATTTGCCCTCAAATGCGTTGGTCAAAGAAGACAAATATGTCACTTTAAATTATGTAAGAACAGAAGATTTGGGGGCAGATTATGTGTGTCCCTTCAAAGAAAAGTCCTGTCCTTGAAATTTTTTTATTGTGAGGCCAGGCATGATGATGCAATTGATAATTATTTATTAAAATTTTTACATAGTAAGATAACCCTCCATTATCCACCATGAATTCAATCCTACTTTATTAAATTTTTATGGCCTTTTAATAAACCTAAAAAATTAATTACATAAAAATTTAAAAAAATATTCAAAACTCACGAGAGAAAGAGAGAGAGAGAGAGTGGGTTAATGGGAGTTTGAATTGACAGTCATACGGTAGCTTTGTCTTGAGGGAAATTCTATTCGTAGTAATAAGTTTTGTTCTCGTAACTCAGTTTTAATATTTTTAAAATATTTTGAGATGAAATTTCATATTTATTTTTCATTTAAATTCTTTACGTTTAACTACCCACCATTACTCTTTTAAGCACATGCACGCATTTTCTCATCCACCATTGCCACAACTACTTTACTCACCACACCTAAACACCTTTACTTACCCACACCGCGCAACCATTATTATTCAATATCAAGCATTGCACAACAACTATTATTCAACACTGAAGATTGCTAAGCACACTTCTGCTCGTCATAGGCAAATTAAGCATAAAAGATTATTATAAACAAATGTTTATGGAGTTTTACAAAGAAGATAATAACTATTCATGTTCCAGCGAGAAATAAGATGTTCAAATCTATGAGGTATTTGAAAATTTGTTGTATTTTAAATTTGTTTATCATTAACAGGCGGGAACCAAGAGTTGGGACACTTGGAGTGTCCCCCAAAGAAGGATGCCCCTGAATCCTCAAATTCGAGAGAATCAGTATACCCCGAATCGGGGAAGTTGATACCTCCAGAATCGAAGGATTCAGAGACTTCTTGAGTACCTGAACCGAATGATTCGAGAACTCGAGGATGCCCCGAATCCTTCGGGTCGGAGGAGTCAAGTAGCCTCGAATCCAATGGTTCCGGATATTTCATTACTTCAAATTATTTATGTTTTTTTATTTACATAATTTTTGTTCATTTCAACAGTACTTGATGCTATTGAATCGTTTACTAACAATAAGGTATTATACATTATTAAACTTTTATTTAATTATTATTTGAACAATGTTTTCAAATTGTTTATGTTTTTTATTTACATAATTTTTTCTCACTTCAAGCTATTGAACCGTTTACTACCAATGAGGTATCATACATTTTGCGTAACGTAAATTATTAATATTTCTAAAACACACAAATTATTAAGGTAGTGTTCTTTTCGTGTTTCAGTTTTGAGTTTTAAATTCATTTTCAGTTTTATGTTTTGAGTATTTGTTTTGAAATTTTTGAAAACGCATTTTTTTTGTCATTTTGAAAAACTGTTTCTCAAAATTAAAAATTAGAAAATGCGTTCACTTAAAAATTTTGAAATTTTTTATTATTTATTAAATTAAAATAATTTAATACTAGTATATTATTAATAATATATATTTTGAAGTAAGTAAATTTGTAATATTTTTTTCTCATTACAAAAAAAAAAAAAAAAATACAAACAAAAAATAAATTAACTTTAACAAAAAAATGTTTAATTGTATGGTGACAATGATATATATATATATGTACCTATATATTACATTTTCAACAAAATATATATATATACAATTTAACATAACTCAACAAGAACAAAATAATTAGTTATAATGCCATATATAGTTATTCACTTTCATCATACATTTTGAATGCATTTGTTCATTTGACACACACAAAGACACATAATTAGTTATAATGCGCTTGTGCATCTATTCACAACAAGCACATGTAATCAGTTATAATGAATTAGGCCACTGTCATCCTTCAAAACTAAAGACACAAAATTACACTAAAAAAAATCACCAATAAAAATCCCATTTATCATACCAACAGTCACCAAACAAATTCAATCAACCCAACATATTTTTGAAATCTGAAATCCAAGAGCCATTCCAAAAATCTTTAAAAGAATCAAGGAACACATCATATTTTTGAAATCTAAAACCCTATTTCCTCACCAAAACAAATTCATAATCCAAAAATTACAAACATAGATTCAAATTTAAGCATCAAATTACAAACAGAGATCCAGATTTAAGCATCTTAATGAAATCACTGAAACAAAATTAATGAAATCAAAATACAAAGAATTACTGAAATTAGAATACAAATCAAATTAAGCGAAGGCAAGGCGTGGCGACCAGCGACAAGGAAGAAGACACGACTAGTATAAGAGAACGGCCAAGGGGAAGAAGAAACAACCGGCGTGGGTGAAGGCAAGGCGCGGTGAATTTGGGTTGCTGACTTGCTGGTCACAACGACGTGGGGCGGTGGCGATGGCGGTGGCAGGCGCTGCGATGGTTGACGAGGAAGAGAGGGAGTCGACGACGATTGGAAGAGAGAAAGAGATGGCGGCCAATGACTGCTCCCGGTGGTGATGGTCGTGGCAAACGCGATTGACAGGCGAGATGGAGTTAGATCTGGAATAGGGAAAGAGATGGCAGTTGACGACCGCTGGCGACGGTGATGGCCATGGCTGGCGCAATCGATGACGAGGAAGATATGGTTGCTGGTCGGAAAAGAGAGTGAAGCTTGGAAGAGAAAAGGAAGAGAGAGTGCTCAAGTTTCATGAAGAATGAAGAGAGATGGAGTCTGGGAGAGAAGGCCTGTGTAAGAAGGAAGATGAGGCATTTTCCGTGTTTTCAATTTCCACCTTGTTTTGGCTTGAAAACGGCAAAAACGATTTTTTCCTGTTTTGCATTTTCTTCACAAATTTTTTTCTTGTTTTTGAAAATGTATTTTTTGAAAATAACAAAGAAAACACGTTTTGAGTATTTTGAAAAACTAAAAACAGAAAACGGGTCGAAAACAACAAAGAGAACATGCCTTAATATTTCTAAAACACAAATTCTCATTATTTATCTGCACAATTACACTAAACACACACAAATTTTTAATATTTTTTAAAAACAAATTCTCATAGGTTGCATTATTTAGGATTAATTAAAAAATTAAGATAATACACGATTTATATTTAACATTAATTAAAAAATAATAACATAGCGGTTCCCTGAACCCCACGATTCGAGGAACCCTTAATCCTTCAAACAATGAGATTCGGGGGGGTTAGGAGTTCCCCGAACCTCGTTGTTTGGGGGGGTTTGGGGTTCCTCGTACCCCAGCATTCTGGGTGTTCGGGCAACCTCGAACCCCAGGGTTCGGTGGCTGTCATCGCCTTCGAACGTTCGCGATTCAGAGGTATTCTCGCCAACTGTTGTCGGAGCCATTCGATGCCTCTGAATGCCATTGATTGAACACAAACCCAGGGTTCAAGAACTTCGAAAATACCCTGAATCCGAATTTGGGAAAATGATTTTTCCTGAATTCATGGATTCGGGGTCATTTTCCCGAATTCATGGATTCAAGAGAATGCAATTCTCCTGAATATATACTATTATATGTATATAATATATTATATACTATTATATTGATACTATAATTATATGTAATAATTTATGTAATAGTATCAATATAATAGTATACTATTATATACAATTATATGTATATTATTATTTACATATATATTATAATTATATACATATTATAGATTTGGGTGCTTTCAAAGCCCCCAAATCTTTGGGTGCGATGATGGATAGTCATATTATCTTGCGAATAGCAAAACACTTGGCTGCAAATAGAATTTTCCTAAATCTTTTTTACATGGCTTTTGTGGTTTTAATGAGAAAGCGAGGGACTCCAGTGAAAAGGGCGGGCGAGGCAAGCGACTCTGGTGAGGTGGCAATAATATAAGATGGTTTGATGTGAGAAGTGATATGAAAAGGGTTTGTTGCGCGTGGAGAGTGTCTTTTGAGAGATGGATGTTTAGAGGGTATGTTTGAAATATAAATAGTTGCAAAAAGTAATCACTCTGGTTGTAAATAGTAAAAACTAAAATTTTACTTATGTTGGTTGCAGAGAATAAAAATTATAGTTGCAAATAGAATTTTTTTTATCTTAATTGATGGATGAGATGTTGCATAGGGCAATGACAAGGGCAAGGCCAAGGGGAGGGTACACTGAACCTAAAAAACCTAAAAAATTAAAAAAAAAATTATTTATAGTTTACACATTTTATTTATAGTCTATTTTACCCCTCCCATAACCTACGGTCCATTTTCTCTTTCGACCGCCAGCCTTTGCTTTTCTCTTTCTCTTCCGCACCATATACACACACACACACACACACATATATATACACACATGCCACCGCCATGGCAGACCTAACCTATTGCTGGGTCGGCCATGGTAGCCGATTGACCCACACACACACACACACTTTTTCTCTATATGCGTGGTTGCGAGGTGGGTTGGCGATGGCGGTCACTCCCGTCAAAATTCTCTCTCTCATACCTATCTCTCCATCTCTCTCTCTCTCGAATACACACACACAAATATATATACACACACACACCTATATATATATATACACACACACACACATGAAAAGCATGGCCGCAACCATGGAACTTGGTTTTTTAATAAAAAATGATAAATAAAAATAACTTGTGTAGCTAAAAAATATATCCAAAAACCCTATTAATTTGGAATTGGATCATTACAATTGGTAATGCATCACAATTATTCTTTAATATTTAAGTAGAATTCATTATTCGAGTCACCATCACTTATATTGGGATGATCACTCTTGAGCAACTTTTGATGTTCGTGCCGTCGATTATGTCAGAAGAGATAAATCATAGATTAAGTTTTTGGTTCTTACGTAGGACGATGATCGAACTCGTAACCCACTAAATTAACATTAGTATATTGCTCGTTCAACTACTTGACATATGCCCTGAGGGCGCCATCATCATTTATCTACTTGAGCATTTGAGTGTCATAACATGAAATCATTCAAAGTAGTAGATAAATGTTTTAAAAACACAAATAATTAATACTCTTATCATGTGTTTGTTAGTTAGTTAAGAGGAATCAGTGGTGGATCTAGGCAGGTGGGCTGAGCTAGAAAAAATTAGGGGTGAGTTAAACTAAATTTGGACTGAACTATTATTAAAAAATTTACCTTACAAATTTAAATTTTGTTGTGGGCAGCCCTAAACTTCAGCCCACATTTAATTGATCTTTCATAATTTATAATACTATCACCTAAACATTTAATTAAAGAGTAGCAGCCGGGGCACAATTGAAGTTTATTTCACAAATGCTTGGAATGGCAACAAATACTTGGTGTAAAATTACCAAAAAAATTGCCAACGACAGAGTTTGAGTGGGCATGTTTAGAATTCTAACCTGGGCATGTAAATGGTAAATTCAATAGGCTGGGCTAAGGCCCAATAAAAAAAGGATTAGCACGTTGGGCTTCAAATGTTAACTCAATTGGGTGTACAAAGTAAGGTGATATAACATGCTGGTACTAGATATCTGCAAAAAACTACTATTTTTTTTTATTTTAATTCTCTAGCAATCGATTATGCTCAAAAAATTGCTAATTTTGGGGTGATGACAATTTTTTAAATTTTTTTACGATATGATGATTTTAGAAATTAATATCTCAATTTGACCCTAAAACTTAAATCCTAAATCTAAGTCAATTTCAAATACATTCCTAGTAGCAGTCTTGATGAATTGATTTTGTTCACATGTCATCACTAATTGTCATTTGAATAAATTGCTAATATGATATTGAATCATCCCAATAAAGTAAATAAATGTAGCATTATTGATATAATTATCTATCATATAAAATTTTAAGATCATTAATCTTTTCGAGATTAAATCTTTAGAAAACTCCTCTAATTACTAGCCATATAAGAACATGGGGTTAGTGTCAAACGATACCTCTATTATAAAAATGCTACACCCAAATATTAAACCTCATATACAAGAAATAATATATGCTTTCTACTTTTGGGATTATAACTTTTGTGTAATCTTCTGTCGCTCGTGCCCTATATTTTGGTAGAAGAGATAAATCGCAAGTGAAGATTTTACTTTACTGCGCAAGGCAAGAAATCGAATCTATAATCTATTGGTACAAATCTCAATTAATCATAGTTCAACCATTTGATCTATACTCTGAGAACTATCTGTTCTCTACTCTTTCTCTTTGTTCTTTTTGTTCATATATACTTAAGAGACGTACATTCTCTTCAAATGTGAATTGGTTTAGAGTGGTCATGAATATGTTTTTTTTTTTTTTCAACATAAATTTTTAAAAAATATGCATATACATATATTTATTTATTTATTTAAATAAAATTTTTCATAAATAAACAAGAAACAATTAGTTTACACTTTAATAATATATTATATGTATATTCTATTGTTATGTATTATTAATAAATAATATTATTTTTAAAATTAATTTATGGTCTTAGACCACTCCTGAACAAATCAAAAATAGATTAAAGTAAAAATTTAAATCAAAAACCAAACTAAATTTCGATCCATCTGGGATCGGATGGAAATTTAAACACCCCTAATACCTATGTATATATTTTTGATTAAATATTATTTTACAAGTTTTTTTTCTCTTAATTATGTTAATTATTTAATCAGGCCTTTCCTCACAAGTCTCTTGTTGGTGCATATCCTTACATCATTATTTGTAAATTGAGAAGTTTTCATTTAAAGTAGCATTTGTTAAAATTAGAATGTTTTTAGAATTAAGATATAGAATAATTTAAATAAAAATATAAAATATTTTAAATTTTTTATCAAATTATTTGTTAAATATTTTAAAATATATTGAAAGACATGTGTTATTTTATTTTATTTATAAAATTTAAAATATATTTATTTAAAAGAGAAGAAATAAACATATATAAAAAATATCAAATAAGAAATTACATAACTTCTTTTTAATTGTTAATAGATAAATTTAATAAATATATAAAAAATTTAAATATATTTTTTATATTTTATATTTTTTAATTTGTATGTCAATCAACAATCACAAGTTACACACGTAACCAGACTTGTCACAAACATCCAAGTGTATAGTCCAAAATAGGCCTTTTTAGGTCCAAAATATTATTTAAGCAAAGGACCACCCACGCCTCCACTCTGGTCAAGGCAGATAAGTCAGTGCCCATCATCATCTTATTACCTCAGTAATTTATTTTATCCAGAATGGACTTTTATTTATTTAGAAATTAATTTTTTATCATAATAAATCAAACACTTTCATAAATTAATTTATAAAAATTATTCATAAATTTAAATTTAAGCTCTACTGTAAATAATTGCTAATGATATACACAACGGAATAATTTTATGAGTCTATGCTGAAAGAAAGAAATATAAATCCGATGGTTCCTAATTTTAAAAACACTACCATGCAATTATTGGGACAATTTATTTATTTATTTTTATTAAGATTAAAGATCCGAGGCAAGGGCTCCGGCGAGCACCTCCAGCAGCCGGAGAGGAGCAGTCAACATCGGGAAATGGCCGGGCGTTTCCACGATCTCCACCGTCGACTCGGCCTTGATCTTGTTCTGCAAGTAGCCGGCGACGGAGTCGGGCACGGCGACGTCGTCGGGCGTCTGGATGATGGTGCAGGGGATCACGACCTTCTCCAGCATTTCTCTGTGGTCGCTCCGGAAAACCACTCGGGCCACGGCGAGCGCCGCTTCCGGGGACATTCTCTGCAAGCAGTCCCGGAATTTAGCCACCAAGAGGGGGTCGTCGGGGCTGTTGACGGCGAGAGGAGCGAAGCCTGAAGCCCACTCGTGGAAGTTGGTTTCTATGCTGGATAGGAGTTTATCAACTTCCGTCCTGTCGAACCCCCCTTCGTAGTCTTCCGAGTTTATGTACCTGTACGTGAAGGGATCGATAAACTTCTCCAGTAAACAGTACTCGAAGAGAAAAAGATAATGACTTAACAGTAACAGCTCTCATTTTTTCTACCAATAAATGCGTAGATATGAATCAGAAAACGAACAGATGTGCATAGACAGGTGGGGACTGAACGAATATGGACCTTGAAAGACATGATAACTGCCTGCAGAAGAAACATCAAACTGTGGACACACATAATATATATATACATACATATATATGTATATAAATATGTGATATTTCTGCTGTGTTTGCTAATTCTTAATGAAATGAATGAATTTAAGTTTTGCTATAATAATATAACATATCAAACCATTGATAACAGAAAATAACATGATTTTGAACACCATGTATTAATTAGCAATTCAACACACTCAAGAATTATAAATATAGAAAAATTATCATCAAACTAATTAATTTGATAATATATATACATATATTCATGGTTTATGCACATATATATGTATATATGAACCTGGGCGAAGCTCCGATCAGTATGAGCCTCTTGAAGAGTTCGGGCCTCTTGATGGAAGCAATACATCCGATCATGGCAGACATGGAATGACCAACAAAAACCGACGAAGATCTGTGCAAGTTCATCTCCTCCATGAGAGAGATCAAGTCATCAGCAAAAGCATCATAACTGGAGTACTTCGCCGGATCAAACAGGCTTGGGTCTTTCACGGCGCCGGAGAAGCTCCAGTCGAAGAGGACAACCCGGTGCCTCTGAGCCAGGTCCGGGAGGATCTTGTCCCACAGCGACTGGTCTGTTCCTAACCCATGAGCCAGAACTACAGTTTCGCCGGCGCCAGATCCGACGGTTCTGGCATTCATGGCGACTGAGAGAGCTTTTCCGAGAATCACCATGGCCGGAGAGGTGTTGGAGAAGGAGAAGAAGAAGACGGAGACGGGAGTGAAAGAGAAGGAGAAAGGCGTAGCTTTGTGGGTTGTACCGGCTGTCTTATATAGACACCATAAGGAAGGTCCAATTGTACACAATTTTACTTATATAAAAAAATTGTTTCTATATTATTTAATTAGTTATTTATTTTAAATTTATGGTATATATATATATATATAGTTTTTTATTTTTGAATTTTAAGGGTATTTTAAAATTCAAAGATTTAAGCAGCACTGAGTTTGCCTATATATTATATTAAAATATACGTCGTTATGATAGATTTCTCTTTACTAAGACATAAATATTAATTAAACAACTCATATCATTTTTGTCTCAAATGTCATTTTCATTAGTGGATATAAGCACATAGGATTAATGTTGAAGACAGTTTAATGAGCGGTTTCATTGAGGTCACAATAATATTTAAGAATTTTATTTAAAGCATACAGTAAAATATATATTGTTTCAATGGTTATTAAACTTTGTACTAAAGTACAAAAATATTACTGAATTTCAATTTGTAACCAAAATGTCACTGAATATTAATTTAATATACAATTTTATAATTACAGTAGATTGTTGTTAAAAAAGACTAATAAAATGTTAATATTTTTTGTATTTTAGTGTAAAGTTTAGTGATATTTTTATACTTTTGTGTAAAATTTAGTGATCATTTGTACTATTTACTTGTTCATATAGTTAGACACATTAACATCTTATCAGTTTTTTTTAATAGCAATTGATGACAGATATAAAATTTTATACTAAATTGAAGTTTATTGACCTTTTGACTATAAATTAAATTTTAATAACTTTTTTGCACCTTAATATAAAATTCAATGATCATTTATACTATTTAACTTTGTTTCAACATCATTACTTATACGAGGAAAACAATCACTCTCTCTTCAACTTTCTTCTTACTCATGGAGATAGCAGAGTAATGCCATCAACCTAAACTTAGTTATTAATTAATTAAAAATATATGATCAATTATTTACTTATAATGTTTGTTAAAGTGAGTAAGATAAAATTACATCAAGATAACTTATCTATGAGATCCAAAACAACTTATTCGAAAAGAAAAAGAGATAAATTTATCTGAAAAATCTAAGATAAGAAGTCTAGAGAAATTTAAAAGCACAATAAAAAATATTTTTGTTCATAATACTTTTCATATTTCATTTTTTTTTGTTCATATATTAATTAACAAATATTATCTTACAGTACAACAAATGATTTATGCAGGCTTTTTGGGGTTAAAATTAATATATATTTATATTTATATATTTAGGTTGAAGTTAAAGTCAAACAACAAAGATGGAAGTACATAAAGTCAAAGAGCATGCTCCGACTCCTTAGGTTGCGGCTTGTGAACGAGGGTGAGAGGAAGAGGATGACTCAAAGTGCCCGGCCGGCAAGTAAGTAGACTCCAACATACAACATATATATGTATCCAATGAATTGCTTCCAATAACAAATATTAATTATTAAAAAATAAAAAAATATATACATAAATATTATAAATTTTTAAAATTTGGGACTCGTAATTTTTGGGACCTAATACCATAACATACATATGAATATGCAAAGCGTATGGTGGGAAAGCAAAATTGCTTTCACTTTTGTTGCGGCAGTCAATGTGCTTTAGAGGCAGGAAGGAAGATAGGTTGGGAGTCAATCGCGGCACCAAGCAATATTGCATGTTAAGAGGAGCTTCATCTTTTGTACGGGAGATTTTACAGAAAGTTGGATACCACTTAATGTACTGTTCGACCTTATGGTATATATGTGTGTGTGGGTGTGACCATATATCACAGAATTCGGCTATAAGGGCCACATTTATATATATATACCTACCCAACAAGGATAAGTTTGTGCTAGTTTTGGAGAGTTTTTTTTAGAGAGCTCTCACTGTTATATTTGTGGTTTTAATATTATTTTTACTATCATTAATTATATATGTTTAAAACGTAAAGAAATTAAAGATATTGTAATTCTTAAGATCAGGTAGAAATTAAGAGAAAAAGAAAGAAAATATGATACCTTCATATATATATATATATATGTATGAATTTGTCTGCGTTTTCATGGCATCAAAAGCCAGCCAGAATCTCTTGGGTAGGCTTCCCCCCACCATGATCTTCTCCTATCTCTGCCTACCCCAATTTAATGCACAAGAACCTTTCTTTTCCCAATTTAATGCACAAAAAAGTTTATTTTTGCATATGAATACGAGAGGAGAGGAGACGAAGGTGCCCACCCCATGGTTCATGAAATAAATGCAGAAAACGATGTCTCTCTTAGTGGAATTATGTGACAATATTATTCTTATTTTCATAAATAAATTAAAGTATATTGAATAGACAAATATATCTTGAATTTTAGGTTAATTTTTAATTTTATCTTGATTTGATCTTTGCTTCAATTTGATCATTAAATTTTTAATTTTATTTCAATTTTATTTTCGATCTAGCAAGCATGTGCCCAAATTTACGTGGTTGTTGATGTGTCAAATAACTAACAACTTAACTAAAACAACATTGTTTAAGTCATTTTGATGTTTTGGCCGTGCATAAAACACCCCTCGCCCTACCTTTTTTTGCGATTGCTTACTACGATTTCGAAAAAGACCACGAGACCAAGTTGACAGTGTAATACCTAAAATCAAAATAAGTAATATATTGAAATATCTCAGATTTCGTAATATTAGAAGAGTCAAGTTTAAGGGTCTAGAATACAATTTAAGCATTTTAAACGGCCGAATCAACTGTAGGGAATGCCCTGGAGCTTAAATGTTTAAGGAAAATAATATGTTATTGACGAGTGTTCCGAGATAGGATTTATGGTATTAAAAGAAATCGAAATCGAGATAGTTTTTGGTACCGCTTTGGTTCAGGCTAAAAAAATTGAATGATTGTAAGGAACCTTCGGGAAATCAACAAAACTTTGAGGGGGCTTCGATTTTATGCGAGGACCAATCTTTTTTTTTTTTTTTTTTTAGTTTAGAGGTTTGGAGTTCCCTTTATCTATGCAAGGACCAATCTTGAGGTGGTTTTGGGATGAAACAATAGTTCAGTGAGGACTCTGGGGCTAAATTGTCCTTATCGAGTAAACTTTAAATTATTAATTTCGCATTTTAAGTATCGTAATACAAATTAATTAGGTGTTTGAGGATGTAATTTTAATAAGAGAAATTGCCCAAGTGAAATATAAATGAAATTGGAGTTTAAATGTGTAATTTTCTATATCTATTGATGTAATATATAGTGTTATATATATATATATAGATGGGTGTGTGCGTGAAGGCCATACCCTACAACTTCATGGCCATACCTTTTTCTACAAGTGGAGTTTTACACGCAAAGAGGAATGGCTAAGGCGGGGGAGTCGGTGGGTGCATTGCTTATAAATAGAGGGAGAGATTGAGGGATTTGGAGGGAGGAAGAAGTGAAGATGGAAGCTGGGCATGGTACTAAGCAGCAACAGTCGCAGCCATGGCAGCAGTAGGCGAAGCAACAAGTACAGGTGGCTGACGGAGAGTGGGAATGGCAGCAGCGGTCACGGAAATGGTCGGCGGCGTGAAATGGCAATGAAAGAATAGTTGTTGCAGTAGTTAGGAGCAACCATGGCAGTAGACGGCGGTCGCGAACAGCAACAATGAAGGACTGGTGAAGTAAGCAGCGGTTAGTCGGTGGTTGCGCGGCGATCGGGGGCGATTGTCGACGACGGGTGATTGGTGGCTGTGCCCACATGGTTATTGTAATACCTGGGAATGATTTGAGGATATAAACAGTATTTAATGAAAGGCATAAATGGAATTTGCAGAAAAATGAGATTATAAGGTACACTAACGCAGCTTTGGAAGACCGAATTTGTCGGAGGGAGTACTCTGGACCCTAGATAGCCAAGGAAAATGGTATAGTATCGACGAGTGATTCAAATTATGATTTTTAGTGATGAAAGAAATTGGATTAGGAATAGTTTTCGGTACACCTGTCGACCAAGCTGAGAAAATCGAATCGACGTAGGAGACGTCCAAAAGGTCAACGAAGCATGTCAAAGACCAATATTTTATGTATAGAACAACCCTTAAGTGATTTCGGGTTAAAATGAATGGATTTAATGTCAAAACGATCAATCGGGCCTAAGTGTAATTTTCTAAATTTGCCTGAGGGACGTCAAAACGATAACTTTTTGGAAGTTTCAAAGGTGAAATGAGAAGTACATGACTTGTGGGCCTTAATGGTGGTAATGGAATGATTAGGGGCTCAAGGGAAAAGACAGAAATGCCACTGAAAGAAATCAAGGGGTCAAAATGCAATTTAGGAAAAATGGGTAGTGTGAACGCAGCAAGCCAAAATGGCCGCTGCAAATCCTAGCACATGGAGGCCGATCTCGGCGATGGGACGGCCGGGGAGGAGCTGGGGGAGGTTGTATACGGCCTGGGGTTTCTTGTAGGCCAATCCATGGCCGTTGATTGGTCGAAATTTGGCACGTTTTTGGGGATAAACAGAGGCCGAGGGTTTCGAGTTTTAAAGCCCAAATCGACCGTGTTTTTGAATGTTTTTGAGAGAGTAATTAAGTGGCTTTTGATCCTTGCATCAAGGAGAAGATTTTGGGAGTGTTTTGAAGCATTTGAGGGCTGTTTGAGTAAGGCCGAGAATCGGAGGCAGTTCGTCTCGCCGGACCTGCAACTCACCTTTTCAGGCATTTTTTGGTGGCCTTTCGGCCTGAAATCGGTGGCATCATGATCGATTCTTCGTGGGCTTCAAGGGGGTACCACTTTTGTGGCCATCGGAGCAACCGCCAGCAGTCGGTTCAACGAAGAAGACGATGGAGCGTGCGGCCACGAGCCAGCTTCCACCCGCACCCACGCGCTGAGCACGTGAAAGCGCGTGACAATGAGCTTTATGGTAATTTCAATTCCAGAATTTTTATTTAATTATTTGAGGATTTATCATGTTGAAATATTTGAAAAAATGGTTGAGGAAATAATTATTATGGAATTATCGAGGTGAAAATTGGGAGAAAATAGAGGAAATTATTGAAAATTTGAGAAAAATGAATTTTGATGCTTCCTTAATTAAATGTGGTGTTTAGGAAATATCTTGGCTTGAGGTTGAGAATAAATTCAAGTGTTTGTGATTTGGCACGCATAACGAGGTTGTGCACTAGGATCGAAGCGATCCGAATTCGTCGAGGTGAGTGTTCGCCCCCAAAACTTGATTTACTGCGGGTGCTTCTACCTTAAAAACTTGGTGTTTGTTTTATCTAAATGTGTTGTGACTTCTTGTAAAATGGTTTTGTTGGATGCAAACGGTAACTGGTGACAGTTTGTTTTATAAGGGAGCTTCGTCCCTAAATATTTTGAAATTGGCATTGCATTTTATAAAACTGTTGTTTATATGATGCTTTGAATTGTGAAATGTGGCATTGTCTTGAGTTTTGTGTGTACGTATGGAATGTCAGCCTAAGATGTTGTCTGGATAGTGTAGTCATAATTCTCCAAGGGCGTGATGAAATAATAAAGGTATCTGATGTTGGTGTGCATGTCAGGATAGCCGCCTTGGTTTCCGTGCCAAACCGTTTGGTCAGGGAGGTTGCACTAGGACGACTAGGTGGTCCATACTGTGTTGTTCATGTGGGAAGTCAGCCTAGGATGTTGTCTGGATAGTGTAGTCGTAATTCTCCAAGGGCATGATTGAATAATAAGGGTATCTGATGCTAGTGTGCATGTCAGGATAGCCGTCTTGGTTTCCGTGCCAGGCCATTTGGCCAGGGAAGTTGCACTATGATGACTAGGTGGTCCATGTGAAATTTTGGATCAGTTGAGATTGTATGGTAGTTCCTAGATGCTTAGAGTGGAAATGCAATTTAGAGAGATGCGTTGGCTTGCCCCTCTTAAGCTAGAACCGCGTCGTGTCGTCGTGTCGTTATGCTGGCATAGCTTTTAGAGAGATTGCTCTTCTCCCGTAGTAGGGTTAAGCGTTGGGGATTCTCTTGGGCTAGGGCTTACCGAGTGTATTGGTTTATTTCATGTCTTGCATTCATTCATGAAAAATGTGTTTTGAACTCTCACTTAGATGATTCATCATCTAATTTGGACTATGTCCCTGGAATATTCAAACGTTCCAGGTGAAGGCAGCGGTGCGAAAGGAAAGGAAATTGCCGAGGAGTGACGGCAATTAGTTGATAGCTTGTAATATGTCGCTTTCAATAAATGTTATTTATTTTGAGAACATTTTGTAAGTGTTGGTTTGATTTTATATTATAAATAAAGTGGTTTCGATTATGACCTATTAAAGTTTCGATCTAGCTTCCGCATTTTAGTTGGTGAACCTGTCTTAGTTTATTGGTGGTTCATAGTTGATATACTAAGAAGGTGTAACGGGATCTTCGGGGAACGGTTTTGTGATGGGTTTTTATTTGGAAAAAAAACAAATATTCCCGAAATATTACGTTACGTATCGCTCCAGAGAAGTGGGGTGGTATAGTTATTCACGCACAAAAGGAGGATGAAGGAAGAAGAAAAAGGGAAGAAGAAAAAAAAAAAGAAGGAAAAGAAAAAAAAATAGAGAAAAGGAAAAAAATAAAAATAGGAAAAAATTTCGGAAAGTTTTCATGTGTTTTGTCATGCCTCTTCCATGTTTTGTCCATGTTAAGCAACAATGATATTATTAAATTATTATTTGATTACTATTTTGTCCATTACTGTCCATTGCATTATTTAATAACAATATGCAACAAGTTGTGTACATCATATTATTTGATAACAATAGGCAACATGTTTTGTCTCTTAGTATTTTAAATACTGTGAGCATTTTCCCTAATGTATACATTTTTAAACCATATTTTTTCCATTGCGTTTTATGT